>NW_009694881.1:0-31959 GCF_000703405.1 Apaloderma vittatum
CCTCTGGGGCCCGCTCGGGCCCTGTTCCTCCCTCTCGCCTGCTGCCGGGAGTAGGGAAGGCACCTCCCTCCGCCCCCTCCTCGTCCCAGAAGTATTTCCCTGGGCCTTTGGGATGGGGGTAGGTGAGTAAGAGCTCCCTCAGTTTCACCGCCGGGGTTTGCTACACCCCCACCCGCATTCATAGGCAGTTAGCTTCAAGGCTGGTGGCACCGGGCTAAGTTGCTCTTCCTTCGTGGTAAATTTTTTTTTCGCTAAGGCGAGGTGGAGTAAAAGCTCTGCTCAGTGCCACTTTAGAGGTTTGTCACCTTTAGGAGCCTCCTAGTGTGACTGACAAACAAAATACTGGCCTGACTAGGAGGCGTTCCTGAGTTTTGCTTAAAAATAAACCTAACTTTTTTTTTTTTTTAAGTGCAAGCCTTCAAATAAAAGTCTGTAATTTTAGGATCAGAACAGGCCTGTTGTGTAAGAACCGGGCTAAGCTGGTTTCTCTCTGTCATTGGCTGTGGTTCTTCTTCACTTCCTGTTTCTTGCCATTTGCCATCCTTGTTTAAGACTTATTCAGTCGCAAGCAGACTGAACCCTGTGGTTTTCTTTGGTTTGCAATTTGTGCTTAAGACTTTTATGAATTCACAGGGAATTCATGTGTCCTTTTTATCATCAACAAAAGTATAAAAGCTGTTGTGAAGCTTCCTGGGGTTATTGTGTTGAAAGACTTGTGCCTTCCTTTGTATAAGCTGTCCACTTAATTCTTGGGGATAATCCCCAAATGAGATAGGATTCCTAATGAATTTCAGAACTGCTGATTTTTATACAATGTGCCAACTTCTCAAAAAGCCTTTAAATGTCTCACTTACAGGCATAGGTACTTGCTCTTAGTTTGGTGGTGAGGTGATCTGGCGTGACAGGTGATTTGGTACCTTCTAAAGCTTTTTGTGTTCCTTATGGCAATAATAACTATCTGAGTGGTGCTCAGGGTTTTCAGGAGAACCTTAAATACTGTTCAAAAAAAGAAAAGGTATTATCGTAGACTCATAGAAGAGTTTCAGTTGGAAGAGACCTTCAAGAGTTTCAGTTGGAAGAGACCTTCAAGATCATTAAGTCCAACCTTTGTCCTAGCCCTATCAACACCACTGAAATTAGTTAGCAACACAGTGATCTCTCTTGTAATTAACTGTTTCCTATCTCTGAACAAGCTGCATTGTGAAATTTTACAAAATCATCTTGGTGTGGTTAAAGGGGAAAAAAAAAAAGCATTCATTTTGCCCTGTGTGATACAATTGTGGTGTATGCTTCTCATTAATGGTGCTCCACCAACGTACATTAATTCATTTGTCTAAAAAGAAAGACTTTTGCTTATTTCTTGCGGAAAGAAAACACCTCTTCTTCCACAAATACCTGTATTTTTCAGATGTCTTAACTGCCAGGAAGTGAGATTATAGCGGTGCTCAAAAATGTAACACAACAGTAGATCAGTCACAAAATGTGCAGCTTATGCAAGAAAGTCTTTGTTCACTATCTACCCCATTTGATATTACAAGTCACTGATAGATATTTCAGGTAGTTTTTTTGGTGGTTTTTTTTTTGGTGATCCCTCCTATGAATCAGTATTCACAAGTCTTGAAGTGTCATGTTCTTTCTTTCTCACATCTTGAGCAAAAACTTGGGTTTGGTTTTGCTTGGTTTTAGTTCGTTTTTTGCAGACAGACTTAGATGTCTTGCTATGACTGATGAACAGTATTAATGACGCATAGATTTCAGGTATTGCTGGGACTGCTTATTTATGAAGGAGGAGCACAGGTCACCAGCAAGCCATCTCTGTGTTGAGAATAAAAATAGATCCTACTGTGATAAACAAGCATAAAAATGACAATTTCCAGAGAATAAAAGTGGAGGATCAGAAAGAAACCAGTCTGACTTACCACACAGTGGAAAATACTTCCTTCAAAATAAATTGGATTTACATTAATTTCAGAGTTTTATTGAGAATGGATGCCAACAAAATTTGAGAAGTGGCTATTTGTATTTATTCTAAGAGTTTAAGTATCGCTAGAGTAGCAACTGTTGCAGACAACATTTGTAAAGATAACACCACTAATAGCACTATTGGTATAAAATTGTCTGCATAACTGAAGTACAGTGTATTCAATTTCTTCCAAGATGTTTTATTAGTGAGAAGCAGGAGAAATAGCCTTTGTAGTACTAAGAGGCTTTTGGAGAGGGTTTAGACAAATAGATTTCTGTTATTCATACTTGTTGGTAGCAAAATCTTTTTTTTGAGCATATTGTAGGCATATAAAATGCTGCTGTTTACAATCATGCGCCTTGAAAATCGTTCTTGCCAGATACCTTAACTAAGTAGGGTCAGGTCTGTTTGATACTTGAATGATAGTGCAGTACTTGACATCTACGGCACTCCATTTCCAAGGACTTCACCATGGTTGAAGGCTCTGATGAATTAAGCTTCACAATATCTGTGGGGCAGAAAATATTTCCATTTGCTGATGGGGAGAGGTAATTGAGATGCAGAAAAGTTAAAGATGATTCTTTTTTTTTTTTTATATGTGAATTTTTAAAGGTGACTTATGGGAGAAGTATCATAGAATAGCTTGGTTTGGAAGGGACTTTAAAGATCATCTAGTTCCAAACCTTCTGCCATGGGCAGGGACACCTTCCCCCAGATCAGGCTGCTCAAAGCCCTCTCCAACCTGGCCTTGAACACTTCCAGGGAGGGGGCTTCCACAGTTCCTCTGGGCAACCTGTTCCAGTTTCTCACCACCCTTGCAGAAAATAATTTCTTCCTAATATCAATATTTAAGCTAGATCTTTCGATTTGAAACCAGTAACCTTTGTCCTGTCACTACAGTCCCTGATAGTGAGTCCTTCCCCTTTTTTACTGTAGGCCCCCTTTAAGTACTGGAAGGCCACTAAAAAGTGTCCATGGAGCCTTCTCCAGGCCCAGCAGCCCCAACTCTCTCAGCCTGTCCTTACAGGGGAGGTGCTTCAGCCCCCTGATCATCTCTGTGGCCTCCTCTAGACCTGCTCAAGCAAGTCCATGTTTCTTTTGTCTTGGAGGCCCCAGAGCTGGACACAGCACTGCAGGCGGGGTCTCACAGGAGTGGGATGTAGCTGACTCCAGTTGTGCAACATACAGTAGGCAGCTCTACATAGTGTTCGCTCGTTCACAAGTTTCCTGATGAGCCCCTCATGTTTGCTGTATTGCGAGTTGAAAAACGCGTAGAATGATAATATTTGCACTAACATGCTACTGACACTGACTCTTTTCCTTACTTTTTTTTTTTTTTCTTCCCAGTTCTATATTTTCATGTAGAAAATTTTTACAGTCTCCAGGTGGTTTTGGTTTCAGTCAATAGAAGATCCTTGAATGGATTTATCCAAAGAAATGTGGAAGCATGTGCAGCCATTGCTTAAATATTTCCACGGATAACAGCTTTTTTGCAAGAGATTGAGTGCTTGATATTGTACATGCTGCCCATTGAAAGCGATCAGTGTTTGGCACCTATGGCCTACTGATAGTTTGACCAACTTGTAAGTAGGCACAGTGCCATCTTAACAGATGGATATGAATATAGACAGCCAAGAAACCATGTATGTGTATCTAGTGTATTTGTTAAAGGCAGAGTTCCCAGCTGGGGACGTTCAAACTTATGTCCATTTTTAATTTTTGCTTTTATGGATAAAGGGAAGTTGTCATTAATTATTTTTTAAAACTAAATACCTTCAGGCATACAGTTATTGACCATGTTAAACACATACATACACGAAAAGGGAAATACCAGCTCCTTCTCTGATTCTCTTGAGGAGCTATTTTAAGTAAGCTTATTTCCCTTTCAAGCGAAGCAATTAGCAAGAGTCTCCCTGTGAATGTCAAAGACATAAGATGTATCAATAGTTTTATTTCATTGGTTTGCTAGCTTTTTTGAAAAAGAGACTACAAATTTTTCTTCTACTGGGCAGCAATCTCTCCAGCATTCAGGCACCTAAGTGCATCTGTCCAATTCTCGCTGGGATTATTTGCAGTAACTCAGAGATGAAGATATTCAGTCCTTCAAGCTGTTTCCACGTCTCTTGTATTGTTCTTAGCTTGAGGACGGTATGCTCCTTTTGTATATGTTTTTATACTTTAGGTGGCTGTGACTGTGATCGTGTCCCACATGTGAGTCATTAGGCAACACTGCTGATTCATGCACTTTCTTTTTCTCCTCACCTGAGTCACACTTGGGGCTGAAACTAACTCAAGAGCACTGCTGTCTTTGAAATTCTTGTGCTAGTTGTTTAGTTTTTGTGCTCTTATGTTGGGCTGAGCCTCATATTTACTCCTCCGAACTCTGGCTTGGCTAACTTGGGGAGACATGTAAACCACCATTTGATCCCCTCAACAATTTTTAAGCTCCACTCAAATGTTGTTTAGCTGTTTACCTAAAACAGGCCACCCACCAGTCCCCTTTGCATTGAGCTAAAGTGAGCTCCTTTGCATTGTTGCCAGAGCTCCTCGGGCACATCACCTTTGCCCACCTGCATGACATCCCCCATGTGTTGCCTGGTCTAGTCGAGAGGTGGCGTCCCTGCCCATGACAGGGAGGTTGGATTAAATGATCTCTAAGGTCCCTTCCAACCTTGGCCATTCTATGATTCTATGACATATGCAGGGATTTATTCAGTCACTTTCCAGCCCTAGGGGTTTGGTCAGTCACGGCTGCAGACTTGAGTATTAGTGGACAGAATAACATTTTCAGGAAACTTGACAGTTATTCTTGCATTTAGTAAGTAGAGAAGTGGGTATAGGCTGGTCTCTTCAGATGTCGCTTGAGCGACAGACATTATTTAGGGAAGAAAATTTCCTGAAGATACTACCCAATCAGAAAAGAGGCTTGTAGAGGGGGGAGCGCTTTCAGAACAGCTGTCATAGTTCTGGATTTTCCTATCTGGGAAATAAAAAAAAACGTACTAGAGAAACATTAGAACTAAAAGAGGAAAACTGATATTAAGTAACTGCATTTGGCTTGGGGATATTGTACTCTGTAGCTAGACTAATGCAAAAAAGATACTTTACTATCCAGAAACTTGGAGCAGGTTGTCCAGAGAAACTGTGGAAGCCTCTTCCCTGGAAGTGTTCAAGGCCAGGTTGGATGGGGCTTTGAGCAACTTGGTCGGGAGGAAGGTGTCCCTGCCCATGGCCACGGGTTTGGAACTAGATGATCTTTAAGGTCCCTTCTGACCCAAATCATTCTATGATTCTGTGATCTCAATATAGATAGATACATACTAGTTTGTGGAGGATTACTAAATGCTGCCCTCTGAAAAATACAGACTTTCATTTTTTTATTGTGTGCAGTTATATAGGGGAAAAAATCATTAACTCTTTGAATGGCTTAATTTTTTACAGCCTCATATTACTATGAGTAATATGAGGAATGCCTCATATTACTAAAGATTTAGACTGAGTGACACTTTCAATTTGCGAGTTTCACTCCAGGAAAACTGATGAACTTTATTTCATTAGTTTACTTTTTTTCAAGTTTAGACCTATGATTTGTTGTGGTTGATTGAGTATGATAGGTTGTGAGATTGTTCTAGCATGTATTATACAAGGTCTTTTCTTTTGAAGATTTTTGCTGTCAGATATTTTTGTGATGCCTTGAAAAATTAGTTGATTTTCACTTAGAATTCGTGCCAATGAAACGACTTAGAGTGCTTATTTTGAAGTATCTTTTTAGTAACATATTAAACAATCCATACTTTTCTATGCTTCTGTTAGATTCCTACATAAAATAAGTCACATCAGCATGTGACCTGTCCCTTTTTTTTATTCTTCCATCCTCTTCCTACAGGTAAAATGGCATATAATAAGAAGACTGCTGGAAAAAGAGCCCCTGCAAAAAGGAAACTTGCTGAAGTGTTTTCTCTGGGTGAGGTTCTAGCAGATACATCAAGAAAAGAATGGAAATTAGGTGTCCCTATAGGGCAAGGAGGCTTTGGACGCCTATACCTTGGTAAGTGTAGTTGTCTTTGTTAATGCTTTAAAATGGACAATGAGAGGTTTATCTTTGTTCAAAGCAATGAAAAACTGTCCCTAAGTTAGAAATGCAGAGTGTCCTCAAGTCATCTTTTTTACTAGAAACTTAGCTTGAAAAAAATCACAAGAGTTGACAAATGGTCATTGTAAGCACTATGGCTGTATGAGATTCCAATGGTAGTTCATTCATTCTTTTAAACCAAAATCTTCATTACTTTTTTAGCGGTGGAAGGATAGTTTAGTATTTATTTAAATTTGATTTTTGGTCTGGCTGAAAGAAGGGATATTTGCATCAGCGTCTTTATGAATTCTGAACTGAAACTCTCTAAGCATATTCTATGGAGGCTACAGATTAGCCAATATTTTGGCTGGTTTTGACTTTGGTGCTGCTTTTGACTTTTTCATTGTGTTGTGAACTTCATGTCAGAAGTCATACACTTTTTTAGGTAGCCAGTGGTCAAACCAAATTGAAGTGTTCAGTGTTACAGTTTAAATCGTCAGCATGGATCTTGTTTTGCAGTGCTGTTTATTGAATTGAAGGAAAACTTCTTTTAGCAGATAGTTTTCCGTACTTAGTATCTCCGTTATTTGAACAGATGAACCTCAGGGCATTAAAAAAATGATTACTGTTACTAATTTTCCAAACAATTTTGAAGGAATGAAATTTAATATGATCATGACCATAAGGTACATTTATGGTCTTCCTCCTCTTGGTGAAAAAGTTGCACTGAATTCATACTGAGTGAAAAAAAAAAAATTAAGAATCTGTCCGGTTTTCAAAATGAACAGACTGCAGCATAAGTGGATTAAGGAGAAAAACAGGACCAGTAGGTGGCTTCTTGCCAAAGAAGCTCTCTTCTACTTACTCAGCCTTGTTCAATGAGCTACTAAATTTACTGAGGCTGAAGTTCCAGCTCATTCGAAGGGTATAGTTCTTCCTGTTAAGAACTCCTGCATTGTTGAAGCCAAAGCTTACTCTTTGTTTGCTTTCCCATCATGTGCACAAAGCTGTGTCCTAACTGTTCCTGTACTTTGTGCTTGCCTAACTTGATGTCCTTCATACCTATATGTCCTTCTGTCACAAATATTAACAGCTCAGTAGCAACAGAAAGACGCTTTTCTATCTGTGGCATGCAAAATAGTAGAGAGAATGTGTTTTTCATCTTTATATCCACAACTGTATATGTTCCTCACAGTCCTAGAAAATGAGAGAAATGCTGTTGACTGGGAAAAAATTACTGATTAATAAAAATAACTCCTTTATTTAGTAAGCTGTCTGTTCTCCTCAAATGGAAGGCAGAATGCAAGACCGTATCCCTATAGAGTAGTCTTGCCATATAGAGTAATTCTCTTACCAAAGTCTAAGGTACTGATATATGTTCACATCGGTACTTAATTGATTTGTTATTTGTTTGTCCATGCTACATTTCAAATAAGTGTATGTTTTGTGATGGTTTTCTCTCCTACTAATAAATGCTTCTTTTTTAACAGCTGATATTAGTTCTTCAAAGTCGGTTGGCAGTGATGCACCTTACGTTGCGAAAGTGGTAAGAGAGCGTTTGAATCTTCATGACTTGAAAATGTTTGTTCTAGAATAGCATATGTAATTTAAAATATGTTCCGATTGAAAATAATATGATTGCACGGTGCTGTTTATAATGAAAGTGTGGCAATACAGAGGAGCACTGCTGAGAATTGGGACTTCTGTGTGTGAGGGTGGATAATGGAACATGAGCGGAGTTGAGAAAGGTTCATGGAATGGCTCGGATTTTGTTTCATTTGCTGCTTCTTGAAAACAGTTCAAATATCACAAAATGAATGAAATCTGGCTAGCTTTTGGAGAATTTCTGTGATTCAACAGTGAGTCTGTGTGAACTGTTGCTCACCACTGGATGTTGGTAAGCTGACAGATGGCTTGGGAGCAGAAACAGCAAAGCTTTGATTCCTGTGGTCCCCACAGATATAAAGTCCTTTAAATGCTTTGTCATAAAGCACATACGTATTCTAATTTCTATTGCATTAAAATGCTGTTGACACATATTTTTAATCTAATGATTAGAGCAAAGAAGAGGCATTGTCGATAGCTCATTTTTAGCCCATTGTAGCAAATCAGCAAATTCTTTTTATTAGTTGAAATTTTCTTATGTTTTTAATCTTAAATAGTACTTTAATTTGATTTGGCTGTAGTGTTCTCTTTCTAAGATATGAAGTATTTTTTTCTTAATTTTTACTAGATTATTTTGTGTAGATCCTACTATTACATATGATTCCCTGCTAATATGAGAATAGCCATAATAGATCCAGACTATTCATTACCTTGATGGTACTTCTGGTCCTATGAAAAATGCAAATACCAGACAACTGTGCAAGAACGTCACAATGCAGAAAAGTAGTTCTTCAGCACAGTTCAGAACTGCATGTTTTAATATTTTTATTTATTAAACGCTATGATGATACTGAAATGCTTTACTGCAATAGCTGGCCACTTATGTAAATGTGATACTACTTTTAACATTTGTTCCTGAAACTAAAAGATCAGGTTAATTTAGAATAAAATACATTATTATTAGTATATGCCTTTAATCTTGATATTTATATCTGCTGACTACAGGGAAATACTAGAGTACTAGTGTTGATATATCGTTCAGGCACCCCCACATACTGCTGGTGATGACCCTCTTTCTGAAAAGTTGTCGCTTGCTGACAAAAGCACTGCTCACAATGCAAATGTCAGGCGACGACGCTTTTGCCATTGACGCCCTGCTTCTGCCTTCGCTGTTTGTGAGCGGGAATTCTGCACAGACCGGGAGCCCCAGCCCGCAGCTGTTACACGGCAGCGCCTGCTTCCGTGTGTCCAACCTGTGCCGCGGAGGGCAGGACAAGGCGTGTGCCTTACGCAAGAGCTGGGGCCTGGTCTAGAGGCAGGTGACAGGCGCTCAGGTTATCAGCGTTGGCTCGCCTGTGAGAGGTGTTGGTTCCCGGTTAGTGGCTCCTTTTGGGTTTGAGTTGATCAGGAAGCAGAGTGCGATTTAACTTCCACGGAAGCGTACACTTGCTTAATAGCATTTGACTTGCTTGGAAAATTGTCAGGCATTAGTTTATGCTGCATACAGTCACTGTCCTTCTCTTTCTCCAAGTTTGAAACCTGTCCATCTGCTTCTCCTCCACACTGGGCTCTGAGTATAGGAAGAGCTCTTGTAACTTTGGGGTTTCTTTTATGCTGGATTCACTTTGTTGCAGCACTTTGTACATACCCCCATTGCTGATCTCTCAGGCGACTACTCACTTTTAATTGTCTTTTATAATGTTGTCTTTATGGCAATAAGGAGTAGCCCCAGTCCTTGTGCTCCCTTCACAAATGACCCATAAACATGGGTTTATGCATCTACAGTCTAGTATAACACAACTATGAAGAAGGGCCTGGATGATTCCTAGCTGATCCATCAGCTGAAGCTTTGAACAATTATTAGTGTTTAACAAAATACGTGCTTCTATAGTAATGTTCTTCAAATTAAGCTATTAAAGCAGAATGGAAATTGCCTTAGTCTTTGACATATCCTCATAGTATTGATGTCTGAGCAGTCTGAAATGAATCACAGTTTTTATTAAAAAAAAGAGCTTTTTAACATGTGGACCTTTCAGATGTCATTGTTCAAGAGTGGGTGCAGAGTTTAATAACACTTCATTAAATTGCTGACTGAAAAAGACCAGAATTCTTACAATACTACTTGAAGAAATTTGCTGGATTTCAACATGTACTTCATAATCTCTTCCATTATGATATCTTTTCTAATTAGACTTTAATTTCAGTTTTGTAAATCGTATTTAGAATGACCCTGGGCATAAAGTTGTAGAAATTTGGATTTGAAGTCTTTATGGTTTTAGCATATTCATATTATAAAATGACTAGTATGGCAAATATTGGATGTCATTGCGTGGCCCTTTTTAACATAGTGTATGCATTTATTTATTTTTATGTAGAATTAGTGATATTACAAGGAAACAGCTTCATAGTCAACATAAAAATCTGTTTTTTGGTTAAATCGTATATCCATCCCCTCAAGTATGAAAAGATACAGGATTTTCAGAATTTGCTCCTACTAGAGAAAGATACATTTTTTTTTCCTTTTCTTTTTTCTTGGCACTGAGACATAATTTTTTGCGGAATAATTATTTAAAGAAAAATATTTTAAGAATTTTTAACACCTACAGTTTTTCACTATTTTTAGTAAGAAAATAACATTCTTCAAACATACTTAAATTGAATCAAAATAATATATATGATTTACATCCTAGTTAAGTTAGAGTATTAATGGACTATGCTACACAGAAATAAGTGAATAGATAAGGGCAGTTTAAAAATTCAGCTATTTAACTGTCCTCCTCTGTACGTATAATCTCTAGATCATTAATTCATTGTCCACAGTGGATGAATAAAGTGAAAGTAGAAATGCATGTAGCAAAGTTTATGTGCACTGATCAGTTTGTCTAGTTGTGGGTTATCTTCAGGCTCATGGCTTAAGTCTGAGTGTTGGTCCCACAAGGAGGGGCTAGAAAACTGTTGTCTTGGCTGTTGTCTGGTTTATCAGGGCAGTGCTGCTGGAGACAGGGAAGTGGAGATAGGGGGTAGCTCCGTAACTGCGTATCCAAGCCCAGGAGCGGTGCCTGAGTTGGGACCTGCTCTCATTCTGACCACTTTTCCCACTCTGCCGCTGAGCCGAGCCGTGGGACACGCACTAAAGCCCACGTTCATCCCTGTGGTTGATCTCTTCACGTTGCTTTGTTCACGTCAGACAGGAGTAAACCTCTGTGAGCTGTGGTGCAGTCTGGCCTTTAGCAATTTCTTGGATCACTACATCTGCATTTAAAAGTTACAATTAAAACTATTTCCGATTGACATTATACATCTTGGAACTTTTGCTAATATCATGCCATCGTATTTTTTCTGAATTTCTTTGCCTGTAATCACATACCTTTTTTTGTTATATTTTTTTAAGAGTGGGATATTCCAAACCAGGTATTTTTATGGGATAAATTTGGACATACTTGAGTTACTAAAGTAAAATAAATTGCTTAAGCTTATGTCAAAATCAATAATCTTAAAATTGCAAGAGCTGAAATATTTTTTTTCCGTTTCTGTGCTAATTTCTGGAAAAGTGGAGTCAAAATATTTGCCCATTTGCAGTTCTTACAGTATTTCGAAGCTTTGGTGTTTTCAAGCTGATTTCTGTCTTGCACTTTACTTGTAAAACACTGTTACTATAGATTTGTCCATACAGAATGGAACTGAAATACCTTATGTTAGCTTAAATACAGGCTAGACTCTGAAATAAAAAATAGGTGTACTTATGATTTAGTTTAAAAGAAATTATGAAATGCTCTATAATTTTTGCCTTGATCAACTGATGTATGAAGGAAAGAAAATACCTTATATTCAGCAAGAATTCAACTTTTGTGATTTTTCCATCAAATCATTTCAGATGTTATTTTTATTCTAACCAATGGCTGTTGCAACTGATGCAATCCAGCCTTAATCTGGAAAATCTGGGATAATAAGTGTTGTTTAATGTTTTCTGCTAAACTTCTGCTGCCAGTTATTGGTAATATTTCTATATATTTCAATTACTTTGTTATTCTTTAATCTCCTGTTGTGGGAAAGGATTCTTTGATAGTCTTAATGCTAAGCAATTTATAAAAAATAACTTCTCTAGAGCCAACCTTCTTTTATAGAAAGAACATACTCTTATTGAATTTATCAGCACTGGATAGAGCATTTGAGCAAGAATATGCTTTTCTAGGGTGAATGTTACATTTGTGAGCTTTTAGTAATTATTAGGCACTAACACAGCAGTTTTAAATTTAATTTTAACTTAATTTTAAATTGTCTTAAAGGAACCCAGCCAGAATGGACCTCTTTTTACTGAGTTAAAGTTCTACATGCGAGCTGCTAAGCCAGAAGAAAGTAAGCAGTCTATTAAAATGTTTTTAATGAGCTAATGGCATTTAGGGAAATAGAGCCTACAGGAGTAAGGTTGAACTTTAAGAGAATCTTTTTAGGTCATTTTCAAAAGTATTTTTAAATTGTTGAAATCTAAGTCAGACATATAGTAAAATTAGGAGGATTTGGTAATGTGTTCTTTATGATTGTGCTGATGGTATTGTCTAAATCAAAATTTTATTTGCATCTGTGTCCCTGCAATGGACACATTATTAACTTTCCAGTATGCTTTGCATACAAATTTCCATGAAATAAGCAGCTCACATGTATGCAGAAACTGTAAGTGACATGAGTATTCCCTTTCCATGTAAGTCTTTACTAATGTGAGTTTGTGAACTTATCTTTATTTGTATTTTCAGTTCAGAAATGGACTAAGTCCCATAAACTGAAATATTTAGGTGTACCAAGATACTGGGGTTCTGGCTTGCACGAAAAAAATGGAAACAGGTGAATATAGCTTTTTTTGGCATATACTGGCATTTATTTCATCCATATCCCTTTTAACTTAATTTACTTTGTAATGTATTTCCAACTTCTCTTTTTATTGTTCATTTCTGCTTCAAATTTTCCTGTTTGTAACAGGGTGTGTTTAAGGAGGAGATGAGTAGTAGACCACATTTTGTTTGTACTCTTACTCATTTTTTGTACTCTATTGTGATCGTAGTGACTTAGTTGCCACTTGTCTCCAATGTTGCGGTTACAATGATGCTCTATGTATGTGGTTTAGAAGCTTGTCATATTTGAATGAAGATAAAGTTGACTTCTAATGTGTAAATCTTTGAATAATTACATTTGAAGTTTTTCTTGTGTGTTGGTGTTTTGCTAATTGGCCTGGGATGGAGGGAGGAGTCCCACAGAAAACGACACAGACACCAACAGAAGGGTTGGCTTATTTTACTGTCTATTACAAGAATAAGGCAGTGCAAGCTTATTATACTCTAGTTTTAAGCAGCAAGAACAAGCAGAGTAATGCACCTAACCATTTATATATAGAGTTAGCGATAGTTATTAGGAAAGATCCATCACCAATCGCCGTAATATCATCATCCAGATCTGCAGTTGCTGGGGAGCCCCTGTTGCAGCGAGGATTCTGGAGAACCATCCTGGCGATTGGGAAGTCCACTCGTAAGTGAGGTCTCCAAAGTCGCTGCAAGAGGGTCCAGCTTTTATACTATTACAGAATCTTACATAACTTCAAATACAGGAACGTCTGATGTTGTCTGCTCTGTTGGATTCCTTCCACAGCCTGGCCAGGGCTAAAGGAAGAATACAAGGGGGTCTCCCTATCTGTTTCAGTTGTTACTCACGTATTTCTCACCCAAGCCAGACCTGTGGTCTCAGGGTCTTGTAACAGGCTTCTGACAAAGCAAAAGGCAGCCCCCAGCCCTGCACTTGGCCTTTAGCTAAAGAAAGGTCCCTCTGCTAGTTCCCGCTACACGTTTAGTGTTAAAGCAAAGCTTTTACAGATTGACATTGGAATATATATATACACATGATAAAATAGATTTATCAATACGTTGCATGTGTGATTAATACTGTGTAGTGTGGGGTTGTGAGGTTCATCTATAGATTGGGGCCTATGATTCAGGCCCTAGCGCTTCAGGTGTGCACGTAAAGAGTATTTTTGCTCACAAATATAAAGGACATAGAGCTCTCACTGAATTTATTTTGTTTTCCCTAGGGCTAGTTTTTTTTAAACTTAATCTGTGAGCTAGAATAATTGCTAGTCTCATGTTAAATTTGTCTTTAGTCTAGGGATAGTTTTTAGTATTGTTCCGTGTCATAAAGGGTTTTTATTACTTGGTCTGACATGTTTTGCTCGTTGATGTAACAGTCCTTGTTTCCTAATGGGCTCTCTCTATCACTGTGCTGCAGAGGACTTTTAGCAGTTCTCTGGCAGCTTGCAGCAGATCAGGCTGCTTGGTGCAGACCACTGCCCAGGGTGATTGATGTGTGTGCTCTACCATGTCAGAAATACCGTTGTTTCAGTAGGTTCCCAACTTTAAAACTAACCTTATGTAAAGACACCATTAATTTGGAGAAGCTAAAGTAAATATAACAAAATCATAGTTTTTTTCCAAGTAAATTTTTCTTTCAATTCAGTGTTTAATGCATGAGAGTCTTTAATAGAGCTACTATGAGCACTTCAGTAACAGAACCAGTTTGGCTATAGCAGTGAGTATCAGAACAACTTGGGCAAGTGAAAGATTTTTGGTTTTAATAATAGGTTAAAAAAAAATCATAAAAGCTTTCCAGAAATTTTTTTAAGTAACTGTGTTAAGTCACTTAATCATTTATAAAGTAAAAAATGTATTTCTGTAAGTAATTGATGCTTGGTTTATACTTATAGTGAATTACAACACAGATGTTTTTCTCTACATGTGGGTACTTCATAGCTAGCCAGGAATAAAAAACTTGTTTCTTTTGATGGACAAACTTTTGACTAGCTGTTATAAAAAAGTTAAATATTTATGTAGGACATTAAAAAAAGTTGAGTATTTCCTGTGTGTGTTCTGTGTACCTGCAGTTTATCTTTTGGGAGATGTTTTCAATCAGTAATTTGTTAATTGTACAAATTAACACATAGATAAAATACTTTGCTAAGTACAATTCAGTAACTCTGCTATTGTTTTCTTTTTTCCCCCCTTGAATTTAGTTACCGTTTTATGATAATGGACCGATTTGGAAGAGATCTTCAGAAGATGTATGAAGAGAATGCAAAGCGATTTTCCCATAAAACTGTACTACAATTAGGCCTGAGAGTAGTAAGCTTTTAAAACCATGGTTTTTACAATCCGACTTCCCTGTGTTAGTCTTTCGCTTAAATCACGGTTTTGGGCTGAATACATGTCCTCTGCTGGGTGGAGCTGGGTACTGCATTTATATGACTGCATTTTGTTTTGTTAGCTTGATATTCTGGAATATGTCCATGAGCATGAATATGTACATGGTGACATCAAGGCCTCAAACCTTCTTCTGAGTTACAAGAACCCTAATCAGGTATTTTTGATGCATTTTATTCCTCATGTTTTAAACCTTTTATTTGACAACGCATGGAAGTGCTTTGAACCTGTGAAATTTAGCAGAAGCTCATTTTTAAGAATTTATATGGTACCATTATTTCTGCTTGACATTTATATCTAGTTAATATTCTATGATTTTTTTTAAATGCATTTTGCTGGACAGTTATCAAATTGACTATTTGCCCTAAATACTATTCTAGAGAAATTCTCAAGATTAAAAAAAAATAAAATTGACTCTCAAATAGGTACTTGCAGGTGGACACTTTAAATTATATAGCATGCTGGTAAATTATGTTTGCCTGTCTGCATTGTTACCTCATTCCTTTGTTCAAGAAATCTATCAGATAAGCGTTCTGTTACTTGGAAAAATTGGTCTTTAAAGTGTTGACTGTTCCACTTGATTTCTAAAAGTCTTTCATTTTTCTACATTTTTAACTGTCTTTACTATTCAAATGCTGTGCATTAGAGTTTCAGAATTACGTATGTCTTCTTTTCCAAATGTTTTAGCTCTTAAGTAAGTTAATCTCAGTTCTCTTAAAGTAACTGGTGTTAGTGAGAAATAATAGCATGCAGTAATATTCAAATGGGACAGCTGACTTTAGACAAGGTAGGACAGTAAGTGTACTTACAGTTGTCTGAACTGTTATTTTTTTAATTTTATTTTTGCATTTAATCTTGCTAGTAATGACTGACTATTTCACAGTACTTGTCCTCTGCATCAGCATGAAACTACTTCCAAATCAGACTGCTATATGGAAAGCAACAAGACTTAAAGTCAAAAACTCACTGTTTTTATTACTTTAAGAAATTCTGAGAATGGTTGAGAGTTACATTTATTATTTGTGTATTTTTTTTGTATTTATAGTTCTTTAATCTTAGAATTCTTTGTGAAAATTGCTAGGTGTATTTGGTGGATTATGGACTTGCCTACCGATACTGTCCTGAAGGAGTTCACAAAGCATATAAAGAAGACCCTAAAAGGTGTCACGATGGAACTATTGAATATACCAGTATTGATGCACACAAGGGTGTGGGTAAGGATGTAAAACTTTGTCCTTGGCAATAGGCATTTGTGTGTCCATTTTATAAACACAAAATACTTTGTTGCATTGAGTTTTATAAATAACCAGGTTTCTGAATCTATAAATATTTTTTTCTTCTCTATGCACTCTGCTAACATTTTTCTTTTTTCAATTTTTTCCCATTTACTAAGTTTTACTTTGATACTAACTTACTGTGGTTTTAACATAACTTCCCTAAATAGATTTCTTCGATTTATAAAGACTGTTAAGATGTTTAATGTATTGCTTTTTATTAACCAAATAGAAATTGAATAGGCTTATGATATCCTGATATAAAAACAGCTCCTGTTTTCAGGAGATAGTTTCCGTTATCAGTGTGAACAATGTTCCTTCATATTTGGCAAAGATGCACAATATGCTGATCTATTATTGCCCTCCGTTCAGTTTTCAGGCCACAGAATATTTCAGCATTGTGGAATACTTTTTTTCAGGAGCTGTGGTTTCAGTCTTACTACCTTTTTATAGAAGAAGGGAATTAAAAACTGTTTTGAACAGAAAGTCAATCATTTCACTAACTTGCTCTTTTTTTTCCACAATTGGAGTACTTAAAAAGCTTCCCAAATTGGGATAACTGCAGCATGTCATCCCTGAGTAAAAGAAAGAGATTGATAAAGGAGTTGAAAATGAAGTTGTCTTTCTCGATGTAGGGGCAATATTTTTTCCTTCCGTGTTTTCATGCTAAAATAAAGGCACAAGAAACAGATACAGCAGTGTGACATTGATAGCACTGGCTTTCTGTTGTCTTAACATGTTTAGCATTCTAACTGTTTTTAGACTATGTGTGCTTTATTATCTGCTCTTATAGTTCTCTTTTTATGTGTGCATGTCTATTTAGCACCATCGAGACGTGGTGATCTGGAGATACTGGGTTACTGTATGATTCATTGGCTTAGTGGCTGTCTGCCATGGGAGGATAATTTGAAAGATCCAAATTTTGTCAGAGACTCAAAAATCAGGTAAGAAACTACTTGTTTTCTTTCTCTTTTGAAATCAAAAATAGGAATGAAAATGTCATAATGTAGAAATGCTTTGTACTTTCACTATATTCACTTTTGGTGAGTAGGCTATTGTTTTGTATTATCCCCTCCAAGTTTCCCTTCTTTCTGTCTCATGCTTTACTTGTACTGTTCTGTTCTGTCTTTTGCCAATGTGAAATGCTTGTTTATCCACCACTTTAGAATACTGCCATGGTTAAGCCCTGAAAGCACTCTTACCAGGATGCAGGTAACAAGTAGTCCTGCTTTACAGAAAGTGAACTGAAGCATGGAGTAGGAGTAGCCTTTATGACACCATACTCTAAGTCAGTGGTAGAGAAGAGCTGAAGGTGGATCTTAAATATTTGTCTTTGAGCACCATTCCAATTTGAGGGCTAGTAATGTGGGATTTTTGTGATTTTTTTTTTTTTTTTAATTTTCCTCACTGTTACATTGCTTTTTCTTCCCTGCACCCTGACTCCACCCTCTCTTGTCAGATATTTAATATGAAAAAAGCTGTCCTAGCACAGAGGTTTGTCTTACTAACAAGTATTTGTTATTCGGCTTCCTTATCTCTACTTTTAACACTACTGGCCTCTACCAATGTTAGCAAAGCTTGCCCCTGCTTCCCCCCAGTTGTTATTTTACTCTAAAAAATAACAGCTTGAGAAAGAGTCCTCTAGCAGGAAAAGGTGACAGCACTGGTATGTGATCACTGAAACTGAACCAGTTCTTTTCCATCAGTCTTCTAGTTGCTTGCTTATGTAAGAATCAAAAAAACTGACAGTGTATCAGATGGCCTGTCTGGGGTTGGTCAGGTTTTCAGATAGACTGTACTCCTAATACCAGCTGTACTAAGTCCAGCCACGTTTTTCTAGTAGTGTTTTTTGTCTCTGACAGTGACCTGAGCTAGGTACTTAGAAAGTCTTATCAGAACATGGCAAAACTCAAACTTTGAAACAATAATTTTGAATAATTTTGGTTTTCAGATGTAGAGATAATATTTCAATTTTGATGGACAAATGCTTTCCTGGAAAAAATAAACCAGGTAAGAGGAACGATTTTAAATTAAAATACTTTAGTTTGTACCATGTGGTAAACGTTTTCTAATAATTTGTTATAATGGCCTTTCTGAAAATAAATAAGTATTCCATCAATCTATTTGGGTGCTACCACTAAATTTTAGGCAACTTCAGACAATGGGCAGAGGCCTTGAAATTTGTATTTAGTTGGGGTACATTAAGCACATACAAGGGAAGGCTGTGCTGCTCTGTATCCAGATAAAACCAGCTCAGTTCAGTTGCTGCAAAAGATGAGTTGTCAGCCCATCAGCAGCTTTTTTCTTGAGGTATGTGTCTCAGGCATTGCACTCTCATCTATTGCTTCAAGTGCTCTTTGTTAACTTAAGTTTGTATCTATTTTTCTTCATGGTTGCTGATAAAAGTAATAAGTGGCATGAATTAGATTGTTGTCTGCAGCTGTATGAACTGCAGATGTTGTATTGCTTCTGACTAAAGACAGTATTAAGTATTTGTAGCCGTGAAATTTGTAAGTTTTGTATTTTGAATGTCTAAAATTCCATTGTAAAAAAAAGTGATGCAAACTTGAAGTCTAGAGTGTTTCTATTTGACATTGGTGATGATTTTTTTTTCCTTTAAAGCTGAGTATTAGAAATACACTTTCTTGGGATCTTAAATATTTATATCTAGCTACTGGTCATCAGAAGATAGTTTTCTCTGTCAGGTGTGACTTGTCTGGTTTTTCAGTCATCAGATGTTTCATATATTTTCGATATGTTTCAGTCTTGAACTGATGGAGTTCTGAGATAACGTTGAGTTTGCTTTTCAACATTTTAAAATACAGACGTAAGAAATATCGTGTAAACAAGCATCATTGGTGAAGATTGGCCCATTACATTTTTTATGACTGTTTTCTTACTGCAATGAGCATGAAAAAGACAGTCATGCTGTCATCACTGGGTAATGAACCGTAGTATAATTTTTTTCTAAAACGTGTTGTCCTAAAGTCGTAATTATGAGTTTATAAATAACTATTTCAAAAAAATAGCTAAGTAGTGCATGCATTTTTTCTGACTCTTGCGGTAAAAATGAACGATTAAAATGTTTTCAAAGAGAAATTAATTGGAGGTACCATTTCTTTAGATGAAATAGCCAAATATATGGAAAAGGTGAAGCTACTGAGCTATGAAGAGAAGCCTGTTTATCAGCATTTCCGGGAAATACTTCTGCAAGGTCTTAAGGCCATTGGGCAAAAAGATGATGGAATACTTGACTTTGGCTTGTCAGAGAATGGAGACTTGCAAACAAATCCCATACAAAAGGTTTTTACTCTAAAAATTTATGCCAACTTTTAATACATCTTTCTGAGCTAAATAAGAGTTAAAGTGGTATTGGAAGTAGGTGTAATAACTGTATCCAGTAGGAAATAAGCAAATAGTGAAATGTTTGTTTGTGCTTTCATAATAGATAATAAATTGGATAAGAGAATGTATGTGTATAGTTGTAAGGACTTAGAACTTATTAATTTTCCTTAAATTGGTTAAAACTCCAGACAGATCAAAATACATGTAAGGTGAAATAAGTCTAAGTTTTGTTTCATATTCATGTCTCTCTGTGACCAGTGCAAAGCTTAGTTTTGAGTATACATCTTTATGCTAGGTATTTGATTCTGGAATTCACATATTGAATTCACCGTGATCTAATATTTTATTTATGGGTCTTAACTAGTAGTAGGCTACAAATATTTTATTCCTTGTATTTGAGAAGCCTTAAACTCTAGACTTGAACTCCCCTTTGAATACAGCATAAGAACTTTTAAAGCTTTAGGGCAATTGTATGTTAAAGTGGTTTATAGTAACAATAAAAATGGTCGAATAATGGAAAAAATAAATTGTAGAATCAAAGAGTGGGTTGGATTGGAAAGGACTTTTAAAGGTCATCTAGTCGAACTCCCCTGCAGTGAGCAGAGACATCTTCAACTAGATTAGGTTGCTCAGGGCCCTGTCCAGCCTGACCTTCACTGTCACCGGGGATGGGGCATCTACCACCTCTCTGGGCAACCTGTTCCAGCGTTTCACTACACTCATTGTAAAAAACCGTCATCCTTATCTAGTCTAAATCTACCCTCTTTTAGTTTAAAACCATTACCACTTGTCCTATCACAATAGGATAATAATAGTAACAATAATAAAAAACCCAATAGTATTAACACCATCCTTCAAACTGCATTTATTACATGTTTATTGGCATCTGTTAATAATAGGTGGGAAGTTTGTTGGTTCCTTTAGCATGAACTAGGGAACTGAGAACTGTAATATAGGATAATAGCACAAGAGTTCTGCCTGCTTACTGACACGATCAGCAGTGTGTTGAAGACCTGCAAAAAGCACAAAAGAAAAGAAAGCTGTACAATTTTAAAGTCTTCTGAGGATATATGTCCAGCTTTTCTTCTTTTTACCGTGTAAATAGTACTTTGGCTGTGATCTTGATACTAATATTTTCTGCTGAACTGAGTGTAAAGATCTGTCCAAAAGGAGAGTTCATTAGCATATATTCTTCTGTTCCCCCTGTGGATCGACATGGCTTGAGACCTGTGTTTTGGGAAAAAAAAATTACTGTTTTTAATGGTTGATTGGTTTCTTTGCTGAATAAGTTGGCTTGCTGCAGAGCCAACATCTGTGACCTTTAATGTCCTTGTCCAGCAGAGATAGCTGGTGCACGTTTCCAATGGAATAAGATTTCAAAAATCTTATTTCTTTAGCCAGTATCAGTCAACACCATTCCCAAAGGGTGAGATAATACTTTTCCATAGATTCTTACCTATTAGCATCAATTAGGAGTTAACTTTTATATTGGGTTTTGTGGCTCGTGTTTTAGGCCTTTTTTTGATTACTTTCTTTAATTTGAGGAACCGTATGTGTGGTCAGCTTGCTCAGTTGTCACAAATATGTTCAAGCACTTACATAAAACGAGTGTTACTGTCCCATCTGAGTAAGTGTTTTCACCTGTCCACTTCATATTGCACTGGACTTGATGCCAGCTACTGCTAGAGTGTCCAGACAGAATAAGACTGTTTGTTTGAAATCAAGTTGACATAGCCTACTTGCTTTTGCCTAAATACTAGGGCAGAGGACTCTTCCTTCTGTGTTAGATTTTCTAGCCCTTGTAACAGCCGTGGTATATCCTGGGGTAGAAGATAGATTGTGCCAGTCCTCCTTTCAAGAATGTATTTTGTACTTTTTTTTAAGGTTAATGGAAAGAGGGTCTTCAGCGGGATGTCTTCCTTACCAGAATATATGTTTGGGAGCTCACGCTACCAGATTTCTCTTCCAGAGGGTATCCGACATTAATGAGCGGCTAGGAGAACAGGAAGGTGATTTGTGCTGGTTGAGAATAGCTGGAGACTTGGATACAAAGAGGAAGAAAGGAAGAATGTAGAAGGCTAATTAAAATTATATGTGCTTTCAGGTGACAGGAAGCTCAACTTGATGACTGCATGTTCTAAAGCACCAAATTGTGTTAGAAACTTCTTTCCATAAAGACAATTTACCACTGATCAGTAGCAACTTGCCTCTGAAAGCTGGTATCTTCTAGCACTTGCTGAATTTCCTCTGGCATGGTTAATGTCTAATTTGGAAAAGAAAAATTCAATCTGGCATCCATTTTTTTGAGAAGATGATAGCCTTTAATATAGAGTATTTATGGCACTTTGGCTGTACTGATCTTTTAATAACAACACGCCTTTAAGACACTTCTTAATTCATTTGGGTCAATCTGATGTTTCTTAAAGCAGTTTTATTCAGTGTTCTGAAGTTACATGATTTTGTAGCTAGGAGACAATATTTCTAGCTCCTGTGTAAATAAATTCTTGGAATGTAAGACTCTCCTGTGCTTTCAGCTCAGGTAGCTCATTGAGCCATGATGTGCATTGTGTGTTGCATATAACTGTGATTGTTCTGGAATCTGTCATTCTCCACTGCTGGTATCTGGCTAAAACTCACAGGTGTCTGCTGTATTAAAAGTTAATGTTTTATTTTCTGTATCGTGACTGAAGTTTCCCCAGATGTATAAACAAATGAAATGCAGTTCATAGTTCTGTTGGAGGTTGGGGTGTTTGGTTTATTTGGGTGGCTTTTTTTCTGTATAGTAAATGCATGTTGGTTTGTGTGTGGGATATTTTAGCATAGTTCTAGTAAAACAAGATAAGAGTACCATGTGTTGAAGGAAGTATCTTGGCTAAATGACTTAGGGCAATGACCACATCTTCCTTTTATTTGGTGCTGAATAGTTGCTTGGAAATATTGAGAGTAAACTAAACTGGAAAAATATGTATCTTGGTGATTGGTGGTTCCTTCAGATGTTCAGCTTCAAATGCACAGGTGTTGTTTTTGTCAGAGGAATGCTGCCTGATTCCTGCTGCTGTGTAATTCACCTGCATCAAGATTAAGAAACCACTTTTTATTAAATAAGCTTGGAAACAAGATAAATGTATTTTGCTTTTGTGTAGTGTGTATTCGATATCTGTTTTTCTGATGAGTACTTAAAACGTTTTCTAGTACAATTGGAAGGAATGCATTCTCTCTCGTATAAAAGCAGGACAGCCCTGAAATAGTCCTCCTTAATTTTGGTCAGAATGAACAAAAGTGTCTGTGTTTATTCCTGCCTAATGCATCACAAATCTGCTGACATGCTAACCTTGGAGTCTTGGCTGGCGGTAATCAGGCCTGTGCACCGGCAGGAAAGATGTACCTAATGCACTCCATCAGTGCAGTTTACATATGGAAGTTCTCACAGGGGAGCTGCCCTGTGCCAGCTGAGGGTTACCTGCCCACTGCAGTTATTGTATGTAATTATCGAACCAATCTGTTCAGCCCAGCAGGGTTTAGATCGTAATCATGAAGCAACACTTTGGAAAGGAAAGATGTAAGGCACTCTCCCCTTCTCTCGTCAGCTCTGTGAAGTTGTAGGCACTTTTAAAGCTGTATTAGTAAAGCTCTAGTCTCACACAATTAAAAAAAATAGAAATAAAAAAAGATAAACTCTTCCAGCGTTCATCAAAGCTATCGGTGTCTGATACAGATGTGGGTCAGCTCATCCTTTGCAAAAATCACGTGGCTTGAAAAAATAATTATTCTACAACTACCTTAAGAATACTTTCCAATAGTAAGATTAATTTTACTATGTAGATAATAACAGTTCTATCCACTTAGAGGCTTTAAGATAATGTACCTTGAATAGAGTTCAGATTTTCCAAGTACCTCTTTTTGGAGCAGAACCCATAGCTGCTATTAGGAAAAAGAAATAATAACGTACTGTCAGTGGGTGTTAGTGCTACTTATAAGCTGTGCTGAGAAAGCCTTAAGAAGCAAGGATCCATATAAACTTGAATTTAATGAGGTGTAATTGCTTTTTTTAAAAAAGCAGTTAACATCAACTTGGGGCAAAATGTTTTTCTGCTTTTTTGAAGATTTTCCAGATTGCTCCTTTTGTAAGTGTTTTTCAGTGTAAATAAAAAAACAGATTTTGATCACAAAAACTTATGTTTTCATACATAAAGTTTCAACTCCTAATATGATCTACAGATAGAACGGAACTTAAAAATTGTCTATTGCATTGTATTAGTATTCTTGCATTAATATCTGAATAAATTTTCTCTGCAACTGGAGACATTTTATAATATATGAATAATGCTTAAAATTGGGGAATATCTTGTGAGGATCAGATTTTTATCTTATTTTATTTTATTTTTTTTAGAAAAAAAGAAAGGCAGCAGCTGCAGCAAATGAGAACACTGAAGCAGAAGTGGAAGGTGCAGGAAGTCCAGAAAAAAAGAAACCTACTGCTTCTAGTAAGTCGAAAGATTGTTCTCAGTCACATGTACTGGTGTGGTGGCTTAACCCTGGCTAAGGGCAAAACTCTTACCCAGGCACTCACTGCCCTCCTCAGTGGGACAAAAGTAGAAAATAGGATGAGGAAACTCGGGCGTCGATACCAAGATGAGGAGGTTGTTTACTGTTGTTGGTGAAAGAGACTCGACTTGCAGAAAATAAATTTAATTCGTTGCCAATTAAAATAAATTTGGCTAATGACAAAACCAAACATTAAAACACCACCTTTCTGTCCCCTGGTCCCAAGCTCAACTTAACTTCTTCACTCTAGACTCCTCCATCCCACTCCCTGAGCAGTACAGGGGGCATGGAGGGGACAGGTCTTATGGTCAGTACAGAGTGTTTTCTCTCTGCAGTTCCTTCCTTGTCACATTTTTCCCCTTCTCTAGCATGGGCTCTCTCTTTTGGGTTCCAGTCCTTAAGGGAAAAAATAACTCTGGTGTACCAAATCTCTGCCACATGGCCACATACATTCAGTACAAAAGCACTTGAACTGCTAAAGGTAAATAGTTGATTTTTCATAATTTCTTTTTGAATTAACTGTAAAAAAATGGAAATATTTAGACTTCCTGTGTAAGGATGGTACACTCTCCAGTTACATGCTGCCTAAAACTGGTAGAAATGCTAGGTGATAAAAATTACTCTTCTTCATTCTCGTTTTTGCCCTCCCATGTTGTCCAATTCACTGTCAGAATATGCTGACTCCTTGGGACTTCATCAGTGTGGTAAAGCCAGGGGCTAGCAGCAGCAGCAGATTCCGAGAGCAAGTGTATTTAGAGTCAAGGAAACGATCAGAAAGAAAAGGATAGAAAATGCTGAAGCTACCTTTCAGATAATTTGGCATAGTTTCAGTGTTGTCTGGAAAAAGTCATGGACACATAAAGTAGGATTATTGTAAATCCAAGATCAGAAACCTTCAGTAAATCTGTATAAGGTGAGGTTCTGCTGAGTGTCCAGTCAAACTGTTTTCTGGATCTGATGTTCCAGCTCCTCCTTCATGCAGATGAGAGCTGAATTCAAGTAATTACAATGATATTTTTCCTAAAGAATTTTTGATGCAGACTTTTGCTTAAAAGACCAGATGTTGTCTGTGGTCAAGTAGTCTAAAAATAAGGCAATAGCACTGGAACCTACCCCCAAGCAAAACTGCCTTTTTAAAGCAGATTCGATGGAGTATGGCAGGGTGGGAAAATGTAACAATTCAAAGACTGTAATATTACTGGTAAGTTATGGATTTATTGTAGTATATTTACTCAAACAGTATGGTACAAAGTATGAGTAATTAAGCTGATGAACCTTATTCCAGGTGACACTGCTCTGTTCATTTTCAGCTATTCACATTATAGAATTCTAATCAATAAAATCAGTGATTATTTCTCTTACTTGAGTGCCTTTCGAATTGTTAACTTCAATTTACTGTGAATTTTCTAGTCGGTGGCTGAAAAGGTGTTTATTATATTATATTATACATTCTTTCAAGGAAGTACAGTTATTAGATATAGTGTTGGTATTTGTCCACAGCTTTAGCATTTTAGATTTTATTTTAGAACTTTTAACAAAATATTTAATACAGATGACCATTATCTGGTTGTGATTTGATACACATGAGCAGAATGTACTTTCTTTTTGTATTATATTCCTTTTTTTCCTGGGATTGTAGATTGAAATTCTCAGAGATGAAAAAGAGCTTGAAGAATTGCAATCCAAGTGGTAGCATCAGCTTTTTGTAAATGTTACATTTTTTTTCAGACTAAGTAAAGGTGTTTTGGAGGCTTTATATATTCTCAGCATCCAGTGGTTAAAATGAGTGATGGACATAAGCTTAAAATTTAAACCTCTTTTGCCAATTCAATAGAGTTACAGGTGAAATGGTTCTAATTTCATCTTTTTATGCTACTCAATTTAATGAACACCAAGTGGAGGGAGTATATAAAATGTTTTCAGGTGAAGAGTGATATATGTACTTACTCGTTTCATTCTCTCCAAAATTGGATTAAAAAACTGTCCCACTTATTTACATTATTCCTAAATCTCTGTTGAAGGAAAGGGAAACTGTTCTATAATCTTATGATTTTGATGCTTTTGGTAAATTAAAAATAACTGATTATTGTAGAAATACTTCAAAATGTTTATCCAAATCTGACTAGTCTTATGTTACCATAGACTTGTTTCTCTATTACAGGATTAGCCTGCTGACTAAAAAAAGTATCCTAAAGTTTACTGTCCAGTTAAATGGATAATTTCTTGATACCTCTTGATTTTAGCAATTGAAGGTTAGTCATACAGGATCACTTTAGAAGTTCTTGAAATGCTATTTTATTGGCTTCTGAAAGGGGATAAATATGGCCAGACGGGGATTGCTCTAAAGATGTTCAGACAACATCTCATGCGTATTTGGACTTTTAAAGCAGGTGCAAGAAGAGCCATGCAGAGTAAGAGTGGCCACTTCAGATGAGTTCATTAGAGGCCATCTCGTTCAATCGTGTCAGCTGCCAGTGTTTCTGGAACTGTCAAGTGAGAGTGTTAGACTCTTCGATTTAGACAGAGAATTTCAGAAAGTTCTCAAGAAAAATGCTGTGTTGTACTTCCAAAATTTTGTGGAATTCTTCAATTGTTTGTTTTATTTAAATTTGCATGTTATCAGTTTTGTTAATTTTTTTTTTCCTGTGATAACTGCAACCCATATGCTTTCCTGAAAACTGGAATTTTAAGAGATAGTCTTTTAAGGTAATATGGATGATGTTAAAGTATGTCAATGTCTCTCTACCAGAAACAATGCTATCAGAAGAAATGATTTCTGTTTAAACAAAAAGTGTTCTTTCCATGCTGTGTTACAGTTCCATTTTTCAGTATTAGCCTTCATGTATGATAGTAAAATATGCAGTCTTATAAGTGATGATACTGTTAAAGCAGTATTCCAAATTTTGTCATACACTGCATATATCCACCAACACTTCTGCAAGGGTGTACTGTTAATATTAATAGGAATAATAGGCTTATTTTTAATCACTTTGTTTGGAATAGGCAGCTAGTATAGGGAACTTTGGTGAAAATGGCATAAATGCTGGAAAAATAGTTTCATGAGAATTTGTGAATTATCCTAGGTTGAAAGGTACCAATAGAGATAAAACCTATACCACTGGCAGGTTTTTTTTAAACATTTGGGATGATGAAGATTGAGTTATAGAAATACAGAATTGTTTTACACCAATTTTATTGTGAAAGTTTTTTTTTTAAAGAGTTCTGGGGTTTATTGATTGGGACATTGTAGAGAGATATACTAAAACAGACATAATGAAAGTACTGTATTTTTTTTTTAATGGACCTTAAGAATTGTGCGTGTCTGTGTTGCTGCTTAGCATCTAGCATGATAAGGCCTTAACTCGGGTCTTTGGTTCCTATTGCAGTATAAAGAACTATGTGGACAGCTCCAACATAAAATCAGTCATATTGATTGGTTGGTTAGAGGCATTTCAAAATGGAAATTTAATAGTATTTCTCACTTAATAGGTACTTAGCTTTACGTTTATTCATATTGCGTGGCTTTGCATAAATCAGTATCTGGGTTATTGTCTTAGCAATCTTTTTTTTTTGCATAAGCGAGATTTATTACTTCATGTTGGACTAGATCTACACTTAAGCTTCTTTTTAAATTTAAAGAATTATTGGCCTTATCATCAGCTTTAGGAGAAAGCAAATCATATGTGTTTTCTGAACTTGTTTATGGCACCTCTTGTTACTCTTGTTACTTGTCTTTCTACTCCATGCCAGTGCCCACATCATAGGTAGATTTTTTTCCCTAATTTTATACTCAAACTTTCAGCATAACCTGTACTGTATAATAATTCTAATTGTCACTCATCTGTTCTTTCTTGTGAAGGATTTGGTATGGACTAGTATCTGTAATAGACTCTGGATGTAGGCAGTTATTACTCTTAAAAGTGTTACCTGTCTCTGTGAATTGTCACCAAAGGATCTGTCCCTTTCTGTGCCATTCTTAACCTTCCCTTCCCGGTCTCGGGAACATTATAAGTTAAATGTTCTAGTCCGAGAGTTAACGTGATCTGATTTTAGAAGCTGAATGCATATGCTGTTATGTTCTATTTAGAAATTAATAGGAAAATTCAGGTTTTAGGGCAGAGAAATACTGCTCTCATTTGTCAGGAATCATAGAATCATAGAATGGCCTAGGCTGGAAGGGACCTTAGAGATCATTTAATCCAACCTCCCTGTCACGGGCAGGGACACCTCTCAACTAGATGAGGCAACACATGGGGACTGAGCGGGATTGAACCCACGACCTTGGTGTTAGCAGCACCACCCTCTAACCGACTGAGCTAACAGGCCCAAACTCAACTTCTGTGTTTTGCATTAAGTGTATTAAAACATGATATGAAGTGATCTGCTATTTAAATTCTAAGAGGTGTAGTAGGAGGTGATTTTTAAGTGTAAAGATCCTTAAATATTATACATGCTGCATGTCACTGCTGACTTATATGTGTACATATAATTGCATTTTGCAATGTCTTCAGTAAAGCAATTTCTAGAAGTAAATCAGTTTCAGTTTTATCTGAAGCACTTTTATATTTTATATTTTTTATATCACTCCATGTTATCCTTAGGAAATACACACAGGCATAAAGTCATCAAATAATACATTCCTGTGTCCTGATATTTTTCCATATTATCATATGGAATTGCATTGGCTTCATTTGTTGGAGGAAATGGAGGATTTGGAAGAAGAGAGTTTGCAAAGCCAAACCCCATCCCATAACTCTATAAACTTAGTTTCCTCTCTCTCGTTCCCACTCTGCAGTCATGTATTTCCTGGAATTCAAGTCCATATTTGCCGCCTTCTGCTCTCTGTTCCTTTTTTCTGAATCATAGTTCTGAATTTTTGTAGAGAAAAGAACCGCTGAGAAAAGCAAACAACCCAGCTAACCAAAACTACTATTTGTCACCCTTGCAGTTGCTTTAACAGCTTTCAAAGTACTGAAAAATTCTTATTTGAGAAGTGCTACACTATACAAGGTTTTATCAGCTACTAGCTGAGTTGGGAAAGGATTTGTCAGAGGGCTGTGTGCTCTTTGCCCATCCTTACTTCATCATCGTAAAAGAAAAGTAGTTCTTCCTTGGCACCATAGTCAGACTGTCCAAACTGATTTGAGAACGGTAGACTAGTGTGATGCTTAACTCATTAAATGCTGTGCAGCCTGGCTTCAGTTCCCATTTGATGTTTGCAGCTGGATGCAGAGTGTAGACTTTCAGCTTCCAATGCTTTTTTTTTTTTTCATATTCCTTCCATATGTAAATAGCAATTGCATGGATTCCATTCTTCTGTTTTGTCTTTTCAGTTCGATGATTGTAGAACCTCAGCTGAAAGAAAAGCATTTCCTAAGGAGCCATGCACGAAATCGTCTTGGTTATTTGATAGGATTAGAGACAGCTGAAATATGACTGAAGCACATTTTGTAGGACAGAAGTGATATTGTGGCCAGTGAAAGAATTTTGAAGAACTGACAGTCCTAAAGTTGTTTCCTTTGGAAATTACAAGTCCATGAGTAGTTACTTAAATTACTAACAAGACAAATTCTCAGATTCATTTACTGCACTGAGATCTGATATAGTGGCGTATGCAAGATCATATCTAGTTGACTATGGAGATTCATGTTTGGTCAGTGGCCCTCTCATTTCTGCTGCATCACTTCTCATCTTAACTGTGGCAGTTCAGTACATGGGGCATGAGATTGTCAGTTCTGTCCTAAGACTGTCCTTCTGTGGCACACTGGGTGTCTATACAGAAATTATAATTAATCTCCATCTATGTGGAGGCTAGTCTGAGAACATCTCTTCTGGAAGCCACTTGAGAGCTCTCCACCACGTGGTCCAAGACTCCAGATTTATTGGCCTTTGTTTCTTAAAGAGATAAACATAAAGCAAAGTATATGCATGAGATTATGCACATGTGCACGCATGCACATTAGATTTATTTTTAAGAAAGGAAACCTTGCAGTGTCTGATGAATGTACTCGACTGCATGTGCTTCTTTTGAGGGTAAGTCAAGTTTAAGAGCTTGCATAGACTAGAACTGCTGGAACTCTTGAGATGTTACAGAGAGACGTACTCAGTCTTTGTCAAGTGTAAGTTCAGCATATGCCAGTGATGCAGTTCTAGTATCCCTGCTGCTAGATGTTTTTCACTTGCCTGATGTTTGCCTAGAGTCTAAAATTCATATATGGTTCTGTCTGCAAATACTCTAGCTTGTGATGTAACCTGGAAGTCACCATTAACACCTAAACCATACCTGGTATCATCCACTCAGTAGCTTTGTTTTAACATCAGAATCTCTCACCGTCCTCATTTCCATCGAAGGAGGCAATTAAATAGGAAACTTAAGACCCTGGTGATTTACCTGAGGAACCTCTCTCATTTTGTGGAAACTTTCGTTTTTTCACTCACGTACAGTTTTACTTCTCTGAAGAGAAGACTTACGTGTGCTTCTCAAATGGTGTATGTAGAACTGGAAAACAAGGTGAGAAGGCATATCAGGAGATATCTGCTCTGTACACCAGTCTAAGGACAGAGTTATCTTATCTACATCTGTGTTAGTTTTGATACATACCAGTGTTTTCTTAAAACCTCTATGATTAAGATTCTGAAATGTCCCTGATCGGTTAGAGCGTGGTGCTGATAACACCAAGGTTCCGGGTTCGATCCCCGTTCGGTCCCCATGTGTTTCCTGATCGAGTTGAGAGGCGTCCCTGCCCATGACAGGGAGGTTGGATTAAATGGTCTCTAAGCTCCCTTCCAGCCAAGGCCTTTCTAGGATTCTATGATACTTAACTATCCTTATGGAGTATTTTCTTTTGATATTTTTAGTACCTATTATGAATTTCTCTTAAGTTTATTAGTTGTCCTATCCACTGTGAGCATGAAAATTGCTCTCATTTTATGCATCAGTCTTTTGCACATTTGATGAATACAAAAAGATGTACCATGAGTACAAAAAGATGTACCACCACATCGCTATTCCATTTTTCCCCTTTCTTCAGATAAGATAGTTGAATTGAGTTTGTCTGGGTTTTTTTATTAGAGAGCTGGAAACCATGATCACCACTTCTGATTTTATTTTCCCTCATTTTTCTCAGAAGTTTCTTGCAGGATAGAGCCCAAAACTGTGCATAGTACTGCTGGGTTTCTTTTGTGAAGTTGCTTTACAATATTGTTTACATGGAGAGGATCAGATATCACAGTCAAGTTGTCTAATAATTCCTCTAGAGCCTGTGGGACTCTTTATGCCTCTGCTGAACTTTGTTTTAGCCTCAAAACAAGCTGTGCAGTGACACCATCTGGTTTATTTTTGCCTGTATAATTCTTCCTCATTTAAATTGCTGTTTCAACCTAATTCAGTTTAATCTGCTTTATAGAAACCCTTTCCTTTGCTTGTAATAGCTTTGTTTGTGTCCTCGTTTGGTGCTGCCCACACAGGACTTCTCCTGTTTTCAGAAACAGAATTGACATTCTCCCACAAGAAAAGTTTGTGGGGAGGGGGCCATAGATGTTTTCAGGCTAACTAATTTTGAAATTGCAGTTGAGCTTTTTGGTACAGAAGACTTTCAGCTCTGAAATAGCCACAAGCTTTGAATCTAAACATGTGTTGAGAGTAGGCATTCTTAGTTTAATACAAGTAACTTAATCAGGTAGTTCAAGAGAACATTTGGGCTGCTAAAGTTTGAAATTATGAGTAAAAGAACCATTACAAGGATTTTTTTCCCCTTTTTGTGATAATTCACTTAGAGATTCTCCATGATTATAGTTTGTTTAGAAAAGCATTGAAAAGAACTCATTAATGCAATAAAAGAAAAATCAGAGACAGGGTAGCTCTTTTTTTTCTTTTTTTGTGCTCCAGCAGGGGCAACTAGAAATGGTTAAGCTCCTGCT
>NW_009694881.1:31990-87902 GCF_000703405.1 Apaloderma vittatum
AGGAATAAGTAACCTTTAATTGTTTACGTTGTCCCTGACTACCATGAAATACTACATGAAAATACTACTTCCTGAAATACAAACATGAACGTGAAAACTTTGGTCCTTCTCTGCTTTCTGTTGCAGTACAAAGATTCCAGGGAACAATCTCAGGACGATTGGAGAGAGGAAATCCAGTACAGTTCATGCAGCTGATAGGATAATTTAGCCTACATACCACTAAGACTACTCAGTTTGAAAATTCAGAAGACAGGTCTGTTGCTAGAATTCACGATTGTAGTAGCTGAGATGTTTTGTGGCTGAAAATTCTAAACTAATTCTTGAAGTGAAACCAGAATTTAGCTGGGAGAAGGAATGATTTACACAGTTAAGTTACTACTTTAATTATGATACCTGCCTGTATAGTTTTTAGCCACCAGTACTTGCAAGCGTACTGAAATGGATTTTTCCACAGCAGTTGAAGGGAGGTGGCATTTTGCCAAAACAAATCTTTCGTTGATAAAGCTGCTCTGCTCAATGAGAGACTCTCACCAGAGCTGTCCATTGTTTTGGTTTTTTAAGTGATTAATTAATCAAAGATGTATTGTCTGACAAAATCTATTTATAGATTTATGTTGAATGCAGCAAGTGCTTTTGCACAAAAAAGGGAACAAGAATGTTTTCTCTTTCTCCATTTTCAAGAATGGAAAAATTCTTCAAAGTTAATTTGGTACTTTTAATTTCAAATCAGCATTTTAAGACCAAATTAAATTATGTAAAACTAAACAAACAGGAAGGCAAACTGGCTTGCAAGAGCTGTTACTTTTCTTGGTTTGGTTTTGGGACTCAAGACTACTTCGGATTGTTTTGCGTTGCTCTCTGCCTCCTTGATTTCGCCCAGATTTACTCATGGACCTTGAGCAATGGGTGACTCAGTGCTAAAAGGCTATTGTCTTAAACAAGCAGATTCTTTCTTAAGAACTTCCATGCAACTTAATTTTACCTTTTTTTTCTTTGTCAGTGATGCAGATTAAGAAGTTGACAGGAAGTGTAAAGTTATGGATAGTTTTACGAGCAAAAACTTAAATAGTTAGGCATACTGACTTCAAAGAGGAAGGCTAGGATTAAAACAAAAATAAAAAATACTGTGACTAGGAGATGAAAAACATTTACTTGTTACTGCATTTGTGAAAATGATAGCAATTTTCCTTTTTTCTTCCATGTAGAAAGAATCAAAATGCAGTGAGTTTTTTTTATTGCATTAAATGTGATCTTTCTGAACAACCTGCCTGCCAGATCAGTTGCAATGATAGCTGATCTGATTTAATAGCTTCACGTTGCCAAACAGAAATCTTCCTCTTTTCTACCCCTGTGCTTTCCACTCCATTTGTATAAGCTTCATTCAGAACACTCTGAGATGCTACAACTCACTAAGCAGTGGGAATACTAGACAAAAAAAAAAGGCTCTTTGCTAGGTTGTGGATCTGGATCAGCTTAGCACAAGCACCAAAGAGCACCAGAAATGGAAGGGTTTAGGTTTGGAAGAGGATCTGATTCTTCATCTTCTGTTGGAGATGAGCTGTTAAACTGGCTCAAGTGTTAGTAATGCTGCTGTGTGGGATGTTGAATGGTGTGTGTTTCAGGGGAAAATACGTGCCCAGAATTTGTGGTATATTCTTCCTACTCTGTGTCATGTGTCCTCCCCTCCCCTCAATCAAAACAAAATGAATGTGCTGAGTTGACCAGTACTCTGAAAGACTACAAGTATTTTCTTGTGATCCATTTCTGTTATCTTATAGAAAATTGTATTTTTTTCCTTTGAATTGCAGCTGCAGTAGCTACCAGAACCCGGAAGATGACCTCAGCAAAGCCCAAGACAGGCGCAGCAACCAGAAAGAGAGTCCAGAAGTAAATCATAGATGGAGCAATAAATTAAGTTGCTCTTTGGCTCATCTCCCTTTTTTTTTTGGGGGTGGGGGTGAGGTGTGTTCAATTACTGTAGCACTGGAATATTTTTCTTTTGTCTTTAAATGATGAATCCTGTAAAAACATGGACTGCTGTTTGTACCTGTTTTTGAAGAATAAATGTTTTATTAAAATATTTGCATAATTTATGTGTACTTAAATACTAATGCAAAATTTTGCCCACTTTGAAGTGAGGATGCGTTTTATTCTTTATATACACAAATTCATATCTTAAAGGCAAACTACAAGAAAGTGCTTTTTGTACTTTATAATGTAGAAATAAAGCCTTATTTAGTTTTGTTATGGTTGCTTTATAAGGAACAGCAGTGTTGCATCCGATTTCTTCTAATTTTGAGTAAAGTGTTATTGGAGGTCACTTAGACGTACACTGACATGAAGTCTGAAACTGAAGAGACATTTTTTATATCACAAGTGTTTGATTTACAAAAAGAGAACCTAAGACAAAAATCACATCCTTCCATTCTAGTTTGTTATATGATGTGTTTAAACAGTATTTTTTAGGATTTTAGTTTGCTTTTTTTGGTAGTATTTGTGTCAGTATGACTTTTCCAGTTATTCAGATTTTCTCTGGAAAGGAGACCAGAATTTCAGACACAGGGTCCAGGACAAAGTAAAGAAATGACCAAACACCGATGCGCCATTCTCAACCTTGCCTCAGGTTTTCTTTTTATATTAGTGAAAAAACTATGAAAGTTGTAATTATTAAGAATAACTTTGTAAAGTATCTAGTTCCAGTGAAAGCTTGACTCGTGTGCTTCTTATAACAAAATAATGGTTTACCTTTCTTTAGTAGTTGAGAACGATGTCACCTTTCTTAAAAGCACTTCCTTGCTTCACTTTGAGTCTTCTCTGCACATTTGTAAGTCGGAAAATGCAGTGCTGAATTCTAGTGTGAAATGCCAATACTTTTCATATAGATACTGCAAAAATAAATATAATTTGGGCATGAACATAATTCACATGAACTTTGGCAATTCAGAAGGAATCCTTATGAGCCAATGGGTGGTGTATTTGTACGAGTAGCCAGTTCTCTGCTTGCTTGAATGTGTGATGTCTGACTAGCTACTCACTGAAATAAATATGTTGTAACATAAAATGTTGAATGAATGATGAGGTTATGTTTCAAAAACAGAATCCATTTTTTTAAATAAAACTGGAATAACATTTTGAAAAGGTCTAGTGCCGTCTCATTTCTGTTCAGTCTGCTCTACAGACTTCTCTTTCCCAGGAATTAGCAGAGTGTGGCTGATGACTTTAAGCATAGCATTTTCTTTGTTTCAGGTGTAAAAATTGGACTGCTCTCGTATTTAAAATTCCTCAAGTCAAACTATCATTTTAATGTCTTCATTTAATCACTTGGTTCAAAAAGTATGTTAAACTCTTCTGAAGAACTATTGTCAGGAAAGCATATTGTATTCTCTTGCTTGTCTTGCAAACTCAAAGTTAATGCCATTCTTTTATACTTTAGTTGTTTGACATTTTAGTTTTTTTTAGTAACTTATTTACTGGTAAAATTCCTTTTTTGTACTTTCCAACTTTTCAGGGAAAATGTAGTTTGACACTAGCAAAGCTAAATGCAACAAACAGACATTTCTGTATATTTGGAAAGAATGTTTTGAGGTGCAGATTTCATAAGCTGCCCCCAAAACGTCCTGGGCAAAGTTTGTACTGGGGAGTGTTCTGTGAAGGAAAAAGGTGCTTTTCATTCTAGGTGAATGTTTCAAGGCTTGTCTGTGCTCACAGGAGACTGCAAAACTCCAGTCTTTGCAGGCAAGAACGTCTCTGGCTCGCTCTAAACTGCAACGATGTTTGAAGTGTGGGGTGGTTGGGATGAGTGGAGCGGGAGGCTGTGCTAACACCTGCAGTACTGCTACACGTATCGCATACAGCGTGTGCTTGCATGCATGTGTTTTTGCTTTTTTTTGCAAAACACTGTGGGGAAATAGAAGGCTTTATAAGAGGCCGAGGGTGTAGTAGGTTTTTGCTGAAAGTAAAGCCCCGAACACAAAAGAAGCAAACTGCCTTTAGACTGCATTTACTGCTCTTGATGACTCCAGTTGTGTGTAAATATTAGAAAACAGCAGGGTCCTGCATTCCAAGAATCACTTGAGCAGTGCCATGAAGACAAGTGTCCTTACTGGTATTGTAGTCATACTCTCAAGCTCTCCTGCTGTTTCTAATCTGTGTGCACAGCCGTGAAAAAACTGGACTGACATTTACAGGCACAGCAGGGAGACACTTGAGTAGGGAATGTTAAAGACTCCGCTACCTACGTTTCAAAGTGGCCACCATACATGATAAATCTTCACAAGAGAACTAGTCGGCACTTCAGCTGATGGTGTAATGAGGATATTGATAATGAAGCACAGAATGCTTCTTTTAGTGCTCGAACACTTTGCAGACAGATTGTTTATATTTTTTTCCCCTAATCGAAAATATCTGGGGAGTAGTGCTGATTTGATAATTTTTACAGGAATATTTTCCAAGAAGTTAAGATAAAATAACGTGATTTGTGGTATCTGTTGCAGCTAGCTTGAAGAAGGGGGGTTAGTTGCTATCCTGAGTAGTTTGACAGACTTTACTCACTGTTTTGTCCCAGTGAGCTGCCAGATTTGGGATGCCGTAATACCAGTAATGCAATTAGGTTTTCTGCACGTTGTCTGGTTGACTTCTCAGTTAAGAGTTTCTTTCCCTTTGGGAATAAGACTAGACAGACTGTCATTTGCTATTACTAATTCTGCTTAGCATTATCACTGGAGCTTTTTTGTAATTAGCTATCTTAGTTGGCTCTTAAATTTTAATAGCCAATTGAAGCTACGTTTTAGCCAAGTTCCATATCTAAATTGCATTCAGTCCATTAACAAAGTTGGTTAAAAGGCTATTAAAACAAAAGCCAGTATATGGTGGTTAGCACTTACATGTTTGCAGCAGTAGCAGCACCAGCCTCCAATGAATATTCTCGAGAAATGGCACTTCCTTCTAGCAAAGGAAGTGCAAAAATAATGACCAAAGTTTGTTCTGGGAACAAAGGCTGATTATGCAGCATACTTGGAGAAAAAAAATAAAATTGAAGTGTGTCTTTTCTGGAAGAAGGTGGGAGAGATAGGGGGGAGATGCAGAAGGGGGCAATTAATGGTTCTGCTCAGATTTGACAGGTTCTGGAAAAGCCAAATAACGAAGTGATGTTTTTCTCCATTTCAGCTGATCAAAATTATTAGCAAAACCATCTGAAGCACCTTCTGGTGGAATTGTCATCTTGCTGAGTTTAGTTTGTAAAACATCCTGCCAGACATTAAAAAAACTGTAAGCATGCCAGCACATAGGCTCAGAACACCGCTTCTCTAATTGATAGACCCTATAATTTTCTTTTTTACTGAAGACCATGGCTGGATACCTCCCGAGTAATTTAATGTAGCATCAGTCTGAATTTTTTATCCCTAGTAGCACTTGTTTAAATTAGATTTTTCTCCTCTTTTCTTTCTTAAGGTGTAGACAGGAGATTAACAGCCTTTGGATCACCCTGTGACAAATAATGGCTTTCTCAGACTTTTCTGCTTTAAAAAATAAATAAGTCTTTACTGTTATGAAGACATCAGATATTAGTACTGCTACAGTTTTAATAGTCTACCAGTTGCTGAGGAGTTGTTTAAGGGATGGTTCACAGCGCCCTGTATGGGTGATGACAGGTAAGTATCAGTAGCTTCATTGTAGGAGGGATGAGGCAAAGCCCAGATTATGTCTGAATAACATAAATATATATACATATATCTTTACCAACATATATATGGGATATCTAAATTAGAATTTCCGTAATACATGGGTTCCATTGTTAAAGAAGATGTGGAGCTGGTGCTCATTGAACACAAGTTGGATCTTGTTGCTTGTAGCTACACTGCAACATCAAACTGATTGGAAAAGCTCTGTGGCAGTAAGTGCCGATTCCTTCACCTCCCATGCGGTTTTGGGGGTCCTGGGCTCTTTGCAGTCATGCAGTACTTAAAGGGAGAAGGAATCTGTTTTATCTGTCTGAGGATTTTCGTGATGTCTTTTCTTATAGGCAGGGAGAAAGCGGGTACGGTGGGATCAACTCTGGAGACTCCTGGAGTCCTGGTCCAGATCTCATGGAAAGTTCTATGCAACTTATGCTAACTCATGTGCATTTCAGTTTCCTTGCCTGGAATTATGAAGATTGAGGAGCTGAAGGTTTAGAAAGGTGATTCTATAAATTCTTTGCTTTGTTTTAGGCCCTGTTTATCTCTGTGTATGATACCTCTGTAGCAACAGATTTTAGGTTTTTTTTCCGTTTCTCTTGAAGGACTAGTTTTCCCCACACTGACTTGTCATGTTTTTAAACATGAAGTCACCAGTAGTATTGCACTTGTACTTCTTTCTTATTGTCTATGTTTCACCTTATCCCAACCAAAACCTCTCTTCTTTCAGACTGGAACATATCCTGCCCAAGTAGGCTTCCATGCCAGATTTTAATGCCCTTGTGATTAGGTCTACTGCATGCAAATACCTGAAGTACTTAGAAATAGACCTCAAGTTCCACAACTGCCTAAGCTGCTTACAAATGAACGCTGAAAGCTTTTTCTTCATGATTGCAAATGCTATAACAAGCCAAAATTGAAGTTTTGGTTTTTCTCAGGGATACCTCAAAGGGTAAAAGAGTTGTGGAAGAACTGTCAATTGATGGGAGAAAGACTGCCTCCCGTATTTCTACCTCTTGCCTTGGAAGGTCAGCTCTCCCACCCTGCAGACCTTAGCTGCTGTCATGGGTTTTCATAAGTATACTTGAAAGAAAAGTGATGAGAACTCAATGAGACAGCTGTGAAGTACAGTAGAAGTGAAAAGAAAATATACATTTTTATGAACTTTCCTGAACGAATTCTTTTTGCCGGACCACTCCAGACAGGAAGAAGCTGGCACAATAGTAGTCTGCATCTGCAGCTTCTGAGAGAAGAAAAATACTTCCTTGGCAAATGGAGCAAGAAACCTAGAAAATTAAGGATTAATATGTTCATTTATACAGAAGCAGTGAGAACACAATAACATGAAATACAACCAAGGAGGATGCATTTAGGAGACAAAAGAGCCCTGGAAGGGAAGGTACTTAGCTTTGTTCAGAATGCAAACTACAACATGCAGTTCTGGGAATTGGTGAATTGCACAGCTGAATGTTAAAAGGAATTACTTCGTTCCACAAGAAATACACGATCTGTGCCTTGAAAACCTGGAGGTACTTTCCTTTCTGCTAGGAGAAGAGTGGAACACTGGATCTGCTTGAAAGTAAGTAACCCTCTAGCTAATTTTGTCTATCTGCTGCTAAATCTGAACAAAAATAGCTTTACTAATAGACTGAATTCCTTTCTGAAAACATTCTGTAAAAATTAAAAATGCCTTTATTCTTATATTCTCACTACTCTCTCATTATGGAGCTGTTTCCTTTGGAATGGTGAGGGTGGATCTGCACTAGCAAAGGTTTAGTCCCTGCCTCGTTTGTAATTGCTTGGCGATAGCCATAATGAAAGGTATACAGTAAACAGCGCCGTATTTAGAAGGCAACATGGTGCTGAAAATATCCGGACATGGTCTCACAACTAGTTCCTTCTGTCACTGATAGAGCTGATCATCAGGAATTTACAGGCTTTATTTTGCTTTTTTTTTTTTAATCAGTGTTGTCAAACCTGGAAGGAGGTGGAATTTAAAACTCATCTCTTATCTGGACCAGGTATCACTTGATATACCACTTTACAGGCTGGCAACATTTTTGTTATCTTAGTACATTAGCTGGTTCCATGTGTGGCAGTGAGTTATCTCACTGATTGCTTGTTTCCCTTCCTCAAGTCCAAGCCCTCCCAAAAACAATTTTGAAACTCGACATCTATTTCTGGCATAAGCACAGCACAAGGTTTTCTCTAAATCTGACTGGAATACTTTTTTCTCTGCTTGGAAGCTATTCTATTTTGGGATGAATTCCAGTTTTTTATATGGGAAGCCTGACTTTTCTGAGGTGTTAGTGCCCAAAATACCATCTGAAGCCACTAAGAGGTGCAGGTATCCAGTAGCTCTGAAAATTAAGTTTATGTTCCTCTAAAAACGTACCCCTTGTCTACAAGAAAGATAATGATATTTTTGGCTGTTCAGCACGCTGCTGAATTACTCTTTAAGGGTAGTGATAGAAGGAAAATTGTCAGAGAGGCCCTAACAAGGAATGAGTAATTCATAAGTGAAATTGCATGCTGCAACACAGTAACTGTTGAGCTAACCCAAAGAATTTACGCTTGAACTTGACGTTCCTTGATTAACTAAGAGTACTGTGGCCAAGGTAATGAGGAGCTGCAGGAATAAGAAACAAATGTATTGAAATGTGTTTGTGCTTTTTGCTGTGTTCTTCACCGTTTCTGCATGTTGGCTTTGTTTTAAGCTCTTTCAAGAGGTGGTTTGTCTTCTCACCCATCTGCATAGCACCTGGGGTCCTAGAATGTGAGATGCTGAGTGCCTATGGTAAAATGGATTTTTTTTATTTGTTACTTTGCATACTTCACATCAATATGCTTCTGCCTTCCAAGGGAATTTTTGGGTTATTCCAAAAAGCAGTTTATATTAGACTAATTGTTTAGCCTCATTAGACTAATTATTTGCCTTATTGAAATCTATGTTGCCCTGAAGAGCACTGAAAATGAGGGGAACCATAGCAGACCTGAGGCAGTGGCAGGCACCGGAGCAGGCCAGGGCACAACAGACCTTGTTGCTTATAGCTGAGGAGATGGAATTGCTATTCTGGACAAGCTGTAAGCTTCTTGCCCGGGGTTGAACATTCAAGGTGTGGGCCTTTTCTACAACAGGGATTGCCTTGCTGCTTCCTCTTCATCATATCTACCTTGAAAAAGCAAGATGGAGCCATCCATCTTGGGTCTTTCCTTCTTCTGTCTCTTTCAATCCTATTCAATCTGATTTCTTCCCCCGTTAAGTGCAGGCAACATTAATTGCTATTTGATGCACTGTTCTAATCAAAGCCGTGGCTGCAATGTTCAAAGCCCTGAGACTAGAAGTATGAGTCCTGCATGGACACTAGGTGACCCACTAGATCACTGTGGATCAGCTGGGATCATGGCTTGGAAGAGGCTGTGATATTAGGGAGCCTTCAGAGGGACACAAATCAAGGAGAAGGGCTTGCTCCCTGCTCTTCTCTACGTTCTCTCCTTTTATTTCTCTTTTCTACCATAGCATCTCCCTAGATCTTTACAGATCTTTACCTACAAACGTTCTTCTCCTTCCATCCATTTTCCCTCTGCATCCCCCCTACAGACACATCTCATGACTCATCATCCATGTTATGCTGTTGCCTTTGACAATCCTGTTAGTTTTTCTGAAAGATCATCACACTGGAAATGAAAAAAATGTACCCAAGAATTTATTTCTTCTGGAAAACAGTTTTATCCGGATGTGTGGTGTTCAACCACCAGAGTATTCCTTTACTTTGTAGGCATGATAGCTTTCTGTGTATAGGTATTGACACAGGAGTGTCTGATTATCTCATGAGTTCTCAAGTATCTAGACTGGAAGATGGACAAATATTTTTGCATATCATATCACATTCCACTGGGAGCTTGTTCACTGTGGAAACCTGCCTGAAGTTGTGGATAGCCCATGTAGGCCAGCAGCAAGCAATGCAGAGTGTCCAACTTCTCAAAACTGCAAGTTTTTTTCTAACTCCAAGACTTCTTTAGAGAAGCACCGAAGTATATTATGTGCCCAACAGTCAATCAGTGTAGTAGAACACAAGCCAAGCAGGAATATCAGTCTCTGGTGGCAAAGGGACTTAAATAATTCTCTGTCTTAAGAATAACTGTGTGTTCAAAGTAGAGCTTTCACTGATAAACAGCATTCACTAATAGATTGTTCATTACAAAAATAAGCAATATCTACTAAGATACTAAGATATTTTCCTTCTTTTATTGCCTTTGTCACAACCTGAAGAAGATATCTCTGTCTGAACTGGCAAAGTTCAAACTCTGCCCTAATAAGTCCATTCCAGTTGCAGGCAAGACCACACCTGCTGCTGTGTTACAGGCAGTGGCATGTTTCTAGCATATGATCTGCTGGCAGGTTGTGTAAGCCATCAGCCCTCAAAAGACTCTCAGGCTTGTGTACCTACATGCCTTACAGGAGGTTTTACGGGCATTGCTAGTTTGTACCAGTTATGGTGCAGATGTCATCTGTTTTTCCCCAGTTCCTGGTGATATCCCAATATTTGAGGAAGACGTTCATCAAGAGAAAGGATAGGGAACATCTGGTGGGTGGACCGGAAAGAGGGATTTCAGGATATCTGCTCCACAAACACTTGTCTCCGGGAAGTCACAACTCCCAACAATTCCATGTATGCCTGTTAATCGTCACCTCTGCCTTTGATGCTGGTTTACTACCCAATTTACTGTCACCAGCACTCTTGTAGAATGCACTAGTGAGATTTTCAATGATGTTGTGAGTTCTTTCATGTTTTATTACAGGATCTGGAATTCTTGCTTTATGTTTTTCTGGAGGAATCAATGAAACATACATGATCACTGCTGAATTTTCTGCATTAGATTTTAGTGGTAGATTAATCCTGATAATTAATGAAGCACTATCAAATGTAGTAAGGGAGACTTTCCAAGAGGAAGATTGGAAAGAATTAGTAATTTTTTGAATGATGCACTTCTTTACAGAAGCCTAGTTGGTTTGGGTTTTTTTTTGTCTTTATGGAGTATCAGCCCAGTCTAAGCACTAAAACAAGATGGGTGAATAAAACTTCAATATATCTTTAATCATTCAGACTTTGTGGAAACTCAGGGCAAATCATTGCTTCTCCCTTCTGATTTTAGAACAAGGTTTTTGAGAGCAGTCAAGTTCAGCAATTACTATTTTGGTGATTTAAATGGATCACTAAAACACATTCATCTTTTTGCTTCCCTCTCATCAAAGTGTTTGATTAGCATTTGATGGTTGGAGGACATCACAGTCAGAAACCCTTTGCCTCTCACTGTTGTATCCTTTGCAAAGAAGAAGCTGAGTTCAAGACCTGCCCCAGAATTCATACCTACTTTCTACCTCCTTTTGAGAGGTTGAGGGGTGTAAAAGTTGTACATAGCTTACAAAGGGCACACATACCAGTGATACCAAATGGAATTGAGCTATTTCTGAAATGTCTAAGAGTACCTCTGATGCAGAGCATAGTTCTTTTAAGAATTAGGGCATGCTATTCCTCTGCAGTTCTTTGCTGTGCCAAAAATGGACAAGTCAGTGGATTAATTATGTAAAACTTTTAGTTTTGCTTCACATTAATGATGAAGATAACATGCTTAGAGATTTATTTTTACATTCAGGATTTCTTGCAGTTGTCCTGTTTTACTGAAGTTAAGATTCAGTCCATTCTCTCTCTGACTTATGTCTTTATCAGCAATCTTGACATTTTATTGATAAGTTATAAATATGAAAGGGAAAACTCTGCAAGCTCAAACTTGGAAAAAGAGCTTTTTATTAAGGCTTTTTCCCCCTTAAGCTGTTCTGTCCTCACTACCCTACAAAACATAAGCAAGCACTAGAAGAGAAGAATTAATCAACAGCAAACCAAATGATAGAAAGAGAGACATTATTTTTCACTTGTCCTTTTAAGAAGGGTAATTCAAAGAGACAGAAGTCAACTAAATTTGGTACACTAAAACAATGTACAGTACTGGGTGTTCCTCAACCTAATGGATCAAATATAGTCCTTTAAATCCTTCCCATTGCAAATCCAAGGAGAGAGAATAAAAAGAGACTTTATTTTCAGAGTTGTTATTCAGTTAACTGTAAAATAATTTCCAAAGATAAGAAGACATCCTTAATGCTTTACACAGTGTCAATTCAGGCTGGAATTTTTTTGTTCTGCAGAAACTTTTCATCACCAGAATCTCTTTCCTTCCTTGTTCAGGCATTTAAAACCCACATTCAGACCTGTCAAGTCTTATACTTGCAGAATGAGACTCACTTGGTTGATTCCTGTCTCACACGTTTCTACAGATAGGCTGCATATCAGTCAGAGAGTAGATTCACATTACAACTAAGCCAATCTAATGGGTACATGGGGTCAGTAGCACAGTCCCATTTCCTTTTGCTGCTCACTAGCTCTGTTCTGCCCTCTTTGCTGTGCCAGTATTTTTGCTCATTCGAGCCTGCAGTGAGCGAGCTCAACCTGCTGAGTGTACAACCCTTTTGTTAAAACAGGGGTTGGGTTTTTTGTTTTTTTTTTTGCAGAAGGAAATTTAAAAACCCCTTTTTATCTAAGAACTAATTGTTTATCCCTGGCCCGTAATAATTCAATGTCATACGTTACTGGGCTGGTTGTGGATCATTCAGACACTGGCCAAAAGTGATTGTTGGGCAGTTCTGAATACCTGTCCTGTCCTAAGAGTCCTACACTCCTTTCTCAGAAATTCACTTCTGCCTTCAAACAGTGGAGAACTGACCGAGTATCTGATCAAGCCACATCAATGTCCCTCATCACTGTCATTTTCCTGTCAAGAAATGCACAAAGTTGCACGTGAAAGCCAGTTATTGAAAGCAAACTTTTGCAGGCCAAAAGAAGAAATGAAAAACCTAGTTACCCCCATTCTCCAGCATTGCTTCTCTTAGTGGAGCCTCAGGCGTCACCAGGCATTGTCACACGTAGCCTGGCACCTGCACCACATTTTGCTGCTCTTCTTGTCACCAGTTAAGCAGGTCACAGGGTTAAATCTAGAATGGCCCTTTCAAGCTATTAACTTTGTAATCAGAAGAAGTGTTGGGCTGGAATGTGATAAACTGATTTAGAATAATTTCCAGGGCTGTTAAGATGCAAGTGCTAGCCCTGTGACTCCAAGAAACATGCAATGGAAGCTGAATGATTGGAAGGGAAAAGTTGGAGCCAATTTGCTCCTAGGCCACCCTGTATGGGTTCTTATATTGTAATAAAACTGTGCTTATATAATAGGTGGATTTGATTTTCCGTGAAGTGGTTTACCAGTAAGTTTGAGGTGGTCATGACATTATCTTTCACTGTAACATTGAAAGGAAACAAAATTCACATCCTTTCATGCAAAAGCAGTGGTCCCCTGGAAAGTCTTTTTGTGTTGGAAGGATAATGAGAGCCTTCAGAATTTTAGGCCTTCAACTGAAATGTGCATGTCTGAAGCTTTGTGTGTTGTAATTATGAAGGGAAGCATTCTTCCCACTAGTACCTGTTTGAGAGAAAGAGAAATTACAAAGGATGTGGAGTGTAAAATCTGTCTTGATGTTTTAACTAGTATTGACTTTGCACTCTAAAGATTTCCATGGACTGCTTGATAGAGTAGAAAGAGACAATAGAGAATTTTTCTAGCTTTGCAGAAACATGTTCTATATTTGATTGTTTTATTGAATGCAGCAGCAGAGTATACAAAACACTTGGGATCAATAATGTTTTTGTGCATCTTTCTTCCAAAGATCTCAAGCTATTCTACAAACATTGAGACTTACAGCCTCAGTAGGAGGAGCTCGCATCTAGGAACTGAGTAGCTTCTTCCTTTTAAAGACAGGGAAACAGAATCAGAAACACTGTTCAGCTTGCTCAGCATCACATGCTAAGTCAGGTGCTTAACTGTATATAAAATCCCCAGCCAGCACATGTCACTTCATCTCTTGGTCTTTCATATAAGTCCTGAAAAGCATTTGTTCTTGATTCACTGTCCAGCTAAATTATTGAGGTACAAGGCTAATGTTGTATGGAGGCCTTATGAAGAAAAAACAGCCTTAATCCATTTAGTCAAATCTAAGGAGCTATCTCTAGTGGAAGTTACACAGGTTCTTCTCTAAACTCCTTTATCTGCCACAGATGAAGAGTGGTGTGGGTATGTCCTGGATTATTTGCTTTGACCAGTTGCTTTTAAGTACCAGGGCTTGCACTGAGTTTATCACCTGGTCTCTCCTGGGCTGGGAATTACAGGTGGCCCGGAAGGCCAATGGCATCCTGGCTTGTATCAGGAGCAGTGTGGCCAGCAGGAGCAGGGATGTAATTCTGCCCCTGTGCTCAGCACTGGGGAGGCCTCCCCTTGAGCCCTGTGTGCAGGGCTGGGCCCCTCTCTGCAAGAAAGACACTGAGGGTCTGGAGCGGGTGCAGAGGAGAGCAACGAGGCTGGGGAAGGGACTGGAGGGAAAGTCCTGTGAGGAGATGCTGAGGGAGCTGGGGGTGTTTAGCCTGGAGAAGAGGAGACTCAGGGGGGACCTTGTCACTCTCTACAACTGCCTGAAGGGAGGGTGCAGTCAGGTGGGGGTCGGGCTCTTCTCCCGGGCAACCAGTGACAGGACGAGAGGGCACGGCCTGAAACTGCGTCAGGGGAGGTTTAGGTTGGATCGCAGGCAGCACTTCCTCACGGAGAGGGTGCTCAGGCACTGGGATGCACTGCCCAGGGAAGTGGTGGAGTCACTGTCCCTGGAGGTGTTTAAGGAGAGGCTGGATGTGGCACTTAGTGCCATGGTCTGGCTGATGTGGTGGTGTTGGGTCACAGGCTGGACTTGGTGATCTCAGAGGTCATTTCCAGCCTCAACAATTCTGTGATTCTGTAATGACTCTAGGATGTCAAATGTATGTGCTGCACCAACCAAGCATTCATGTGGCTGATGATTTCCCAAAGCTGTTTAACGGTTAAAATATAATTACCGTGGAGAACACGAGACGGTTGACTGACTAGGTTGTGTCGTCACCTTAATTATAATGCTAGGACTCCCCTACTGTTATAAAGGGCAGAAGTTAGCACATTTCTGCCTCTTTATCTGAGAGAAACTTCCTAATGCTTTCAGCAGGGTGCAGGGAGTCAGCATGCTGCTGGATTCAGTGTCTTGTCTCTGTTGCTGAGACTGGATTTGTTTTGGAGCCTTTCTGACCTCTCTTTAAGAAATGGAGAAAACTCATAGCCTGCTTCTGAGTTCTTTGCACTTTATAGACAAAGAACCCTTTACAAAAGCGAATTCTGATAGTTTAATTATTTGCAACAATTAATGTAATGTCCCATTACATTCCTGAAACTTTCAACTGCATATAAGTAGAGGCATTCAACTGTTAGACATTTTCTTTGCAATTTCAGGATGCAGTCTTTAAAAAATGATAGCTATTATTTTATAGGAAGTTCCTAGTATATCATTAGTAAAAATTCCACATGTATCTACCTTTCTGAAATAATTATTTACAATTTGTCAGTTTTCTAGCAACTCTGTGGTTGCAATCAGTTCATCAGTTTGTGGGACGAATTCTAAATATATATTCTTAGAGGATATTTTCTCAAAAAGGGAGATAATAATACTCAGTATAATGTATAAAAGCAGTAAAAGTCTTCAGTTATTTATATAAGTTTGGTTTAAAGGGAAGGTTTTTTGTAATGCTGGTGAAAATAATTGTACTTCACTTTCTGAAGGTAGTGAGGGATGACAAAACTGTTGCTTGCATCTTCTGCAGTTTCAGGGGGGAGATTAGATTGTCAGGAAATGGTTTGAAACAGATGCTTAGGTATTGCAAGGAATGCGAACTACAGTGTCCAGCATTCTCAGATCCATCAGTGTTGAGTACAGCCTCCTGAGCCAAGAGTAATTAGCTTATTATAGAAGTATGTTCTGTCTTGATTGTCTCACTCCTTGCTGTAGCAGTGTGGAAAGATGTTGACCCTTCATGTTACCTTGTGTTTTAATAGCTTTATATACAAAATCTCCCCTGCTTGTTGGATTGCCTGCTTGAAGCCAGCTATGGCCTGCCATCAAAAGCTATTTGTCAGGTTTCCTGTGCAAGTCATAGTGGGGTGGTAAAAACAGCGCAGCCACAATGACACTCTATGTAGCAGACCATATAGGGGCAAGTGTACAGTCACGCAAGGTGAGTTTCTTTCAGAAATGGACTTCTAAGATTCAATTGCCGGGTACTCACAGAGTGGAGTGTATCACTGTGTGTGGCTTTGCTCAAGGACGGTGCAAGGGTGGGAGCAGGAAGACCCATGGTAGAAGTTTTGTGGTGGGATGTGGAACCAAAGCCTGAGACAAAACATAAAGTTGTACCCACATCAGGCCTCCTTCTTCATAAAGATCATCCGCAAAATCGTAGCCGTGGGCCTTTGTCCACATAAAAGCCATTTCAGATGTGAGTGCCTCTGTTGTTGCTGAACTACCCACTGACCTTTTAGTCTTCTGTGCCACATTTTGGGCAAGTGGTATGTTTGTTTAAGAAATCTTCCAAGTGTTCAGGTACTTAAAGCCAGGTCCCACCAATAAACAAGAGGCCTTAACTGACTCGAGTGGAGGCTGGTGGTGTGGTGGAAAGAGGTTTTTAGTAAGCTGAGAAAACCCCAAAGGGGGCCATCAGGGCTGCGTGGCTGATTGAAGGGAATCTGCACAAAGCTGCAGAGATGTGCCCTGAGCATGGTCTGCAGAGACAACCCCACAGCTGCTTGCAGCCACTTTGTGGCAACAAAGAGGAACTTTGCTAGTTAGTAAGTAAGTAAGAAAGGAGCTGGAAGCTGTTTTCAGAAGAAAAGTAACATTTAAGCAAGAGAGGTGTTAAGTCTTCCCTCAGAAGGCAGCAGACTCAGCACTGGGTTTGGCCGAGGCCTTGGACTGGGCTGGAGAGCCGGGACTGTGCAGTCAAGGGAGCACACGGCTGTAGTCAGGAGCTTCTCACTGTAATTGACATGGTTTGAAGGTTTGTTTTTAGAATATTCATGCTCTCAGTTAAACTTCTCAGCTTCCTTCTTCTCTGTTGCATTCCCTCGGAAAGAGTTAACGGGAGAATGAGCTACACAGTCAAGGGACTTCAGAGGGAAACAGGACCTGCAGGTGGCCCAGTACCAGGGCCTGAACTGCAGTGTGGGGCTCTGCCAGCTGGATCAGTCATCTGGAAATATGTTTCAGAGGCTCCGAGCCAGAAACAGTAACCAACTGATCGTCATGTACCCCCTCCTTTTGTCTTTTTGGTGGGTTTAGGGACCTGCTGAAACATTTAAGACAGAGGGGTGGCTGGGCTGAGCGATGTGCCATAGGAGGGCAGCATTGCTCAGACACAAAGCCGGATGCCTTTTAGCCTTGTTCCGCACACATCTGTGGAAGGGTTCCTTCTTCTCTGGGGACCTCTGTGCACTCCCTGTCTAATGAGACCCACTGTCCCTGCCATTGGCCTGGGACACTGGGTGGGAGAGCCAGGCTCATGGGGGAACCACTGAGGCCACGGCTGGTGTTAGCTGCTCACCGGCCCCTCAGCAAACTCTGCTGTTCTTGAACTACTTCTGTGGGTTTGGTTTTTTTCCTCTTCTGTCTTCAAGTGCCTTCAAAAGATAATTACAAGGAGTTGGGGCCATTTGCTCAAGTTACTTTTAATCCCCATGGCGGTTGTAATGAAGTGTGTACTGCACATCCATTTTACTAAAGTAGTGTATAAGGACACACTTGACTTGCTTTCCCTCTGCAGTTGAGAAAGGACAGATTATTAAGAAAACAGGTTGGCTGCCTTATTGGAGCCTTCAAACAGATCCCCCAGCCTGACTCCTTTGGAAGAGCTGCAGACTGAATCTTTGAGACCTACCGAAGTCTTTGGTAAAGGGCTTTAATCATTGCACGTTTTATCCCTGAGCAGACTGGTGTTCCAGGAGAACCAGTAAAAGCATGATAATGAACAGGAGGAATGTCCATTAGAGAAAATGAGGTAGAAACACCCCTTATCAGTGAACAAACACATATCTGAAGATTTACACTTTGTAATGCTGGCAAGCACCATTCCTACGTGCTTCAAGCGGGTGATTAGACGTGGGCTGGCCAGTCTCATGCTGAGTGCCTGAGGTACTGGGAGAGGACAGACATTTTCGCATTCAAATCCTCCTTTCCTAGTTCTCGACTGCACAGAAGTTGCAGCACATACACAGATGCACGTTTGTTTTGTATCTGAGTCCTTGGAGCTGCTCTCCATGGAAGCACTGTTCTGTGGTCTCACAGAGGAACCGACGACAGGGATTTAAATCAAGTCCTTCCTGTCTGCCAGAACAGTACATAACTCCCAGCCAGAGTACATTTTGAAGCTGAGATTACATTGGAGCTTTCAAGCTAGATATATTTTATATAAAGTAATTATGCAGCCTTGTGTTTAAGATATCCACTCATGTTTCAGTCTTTGATCTAGCAAATGCTTATTTCCCAAAGTGGAACATGTCAATAGGAGAGATTCATACCTCAAATAACTTTATTGCTTCAGGGCTGGGGTGCTGTCCTGGGAGACTGAAAACAGGGCTGTTCCATTTCAAGTGATCTACCTAAGCATTGCAATTTGTGAATAAATGTCCAAGGTGAAAACAGGGAAAGCTGGCATCAGCAGTTTTGTAACAGTTTAGACTTACATTTTCTCTAATTATTATTTTTTAAATATTACTAAAATTATTTGTTTCAATCAAAACTAAATGCAGGAGTTTTATCTTTGTCACGGAGAACACAGTATTGCATTTGCTCTGGATCAATTTGATTTTTTTTCCCCTTTCTTCTTTTGTTTTTATTTACCTGGTAAATACTATTCTCAGGTATGATTAGAGGGATCTATGTAGAGATTAAATGAGCAGAAACTTGTTCATACATTTAGAAATTTTGGTCACTGGACTTGGCATTGTCTGTCAAAGCTTTGATTGACATGAGAACATCAGGATGCACTTCTGTCCCAGGTGATTGATCCAACATCCTTTGCTAGAAAGGAAGGGAATTACATTGCTTTTTCATCTCTATAAAGGGATACAGACACGGGGAAGGGATAGGGATGAATTCCTAATATTTGTTAATCATTTGCCTTGGTGTTATCCTGCCACTCTTAATTTCTTTCCCCAAGTTTCTTAATGTCCGGACTCACTAGGTTGAAAGTACTACAATGAAAGTAACTGAGACTGAACCTCTTGCTGATAGGATCAGGGACATCACCTTAACGTGAACGCACCTCACCACTGATAAGGTTTTGCTTCACTGTCCTGCAATTCAAGGGAGCTTTGAAGTCCAGATATGTAAATGACCAGAGGAAACTCTGTGTGACCGCTAAGAATAAACCCATTTGCTATTTATTATTTTATAGCACTGCTGAATGTGCTAGTTACTTCAGAGATGTGAGAAGACCTCATTTTTGTCTCTACAGAACATTTACAGACACAGGAGTCAACATGCACTGGTACGATATTTATAATCATACCACTTTACCACGTTTTCATAGTAAGGAAAATATATTCTCCTTTGGTAATTACTGGATTCAATCCTTTGCCCTCTGTTAAACAGATAGTAGGCCAGACTAAATGATTTTAGTGGTCCTTCATCCTTTATAAATTGTTAACTTAGTCTACTGCTCTGAGTTAAGAAAATGTAGTTGCTGTATTAAAGCATTGGGGTGTTTCAAAAAAAACGCCTTTTTGAACTCTTGATTATAACAAAGAGATCATTTAGAAAAGAACAAAGTAGTTAATTTTGCAGTGAGAGTAAAACACATTCTCTGAATTCCCTGAAGAAGGTTTTCCTGTGGTGAACTCAACCAGGTGAGATCTCAGGAGGAACAGTAAGCAGAAAGTGATTCCTGTGATGTTTAGACTTAAGGTTTGCTGCTTTGCAAAGTGCCACATAAACTGACTGATGAAAATATTTATTTTCAATTAGTCGTCACTGATGAGGCATCTGTACTTCTTTGAGAGCTTACAGTATACTCCGGTGCTGCATTCTTATGTTCTGCCATCATTATTTCAGAAGTCAGTGCTGATTGCTTCTTCACATTCCCCTATGGCAGCCTTAAATGCCTTTAATTTGCCATGATGCAAGATAGGTATCAGTCTATTTTCTTTCCTTTTTCGCTGTATCTCCATTTGAACTTAGCTTTTGGTGAGCTCACCCCATGCTTCCCTTAGTATCACATTTAAGGCGTCCAGATGGGGTGACAGAATGGAATAAGACACCAGCCCTCCATCTGTTAAAAAAAAGAAAAAGAAAAAAAAGAAAAAGAAATTAAACACAAGGTTTTATTGTTCTTTAAGTAAGAACAGATACAGTCTGTATGTCAAGGCCAAACTATATGCTATTAAATCTATCCTTTGAAGTCTTCCATTGGGCTGACCAAGGACAGATGGTAAACTATTATCATTTGATATGGGATTAGGTCATGTCGAAGTTCAAGTTTGAAGGTAACAGTGAGAGTCTCAGTTCAGCTGTCAAATGTATTAGTTTATATAATGAATAGCACATAGTCAGCATCTTTGCTACTGTTTTGCTAGTTTAAAAAATGGGAGGTTTATTTAGCCGCAGATCTACACACTCTTTAGAAGTCTGAAATGGCAAGATGTAGCTGTTCTAACTTAGTGGCTGAATATCAATACTATCTTTATTTTTTTGGAAAAGAGTTTACATTTGGCATGTACTGGCCTAAAACATAATGCTTTTTTTTTTTTTTTAATCTGGCTCATACATTTTCCTAATTTGCTTCTGTGTTTTTATTTTCTTTGCATATGTACCAAACTCGTAATACTCTCATTGGAAGAACTGATTACCAGTATCAGGTGTAGGCGTAGGGAAACTTGTAGCAGCATTTCATTTCTTACACTTTATTTTCACACCCAAATAATGAATGAAGACCATTGACCGTGAAGCTGAAATGCTGCATACATGTCAGGCTGTCTATTCTTTAAATTTGGCAGAGGAAATGAACTCGCCTTTAAAGAAATCTATCCAAACATGTTTAGAAACAGCTTTCGCAGAACTGGCTGATGTTTGCCATATGACACATGCAATGGACATTAGACACAATTTGGAAGCAAGCAAAGCAGTTAAGCGTATGGCAGTTAAAAAGCTGAGACAAAACTAACTTTCAAGATCTGGTCATAATTTTACATAGCAATCCTGTGGCAGCCTCATGGCTTAATAATGTGCACTACTTATATAAGTTAAGGACTGATGGGATGAGCTTTTGCTAGCGAAGTTAGAGCTAAAGATGCTCAAAATAACTTCCTAGAGAACAGCTCTTCTTTATAGCTCTATCTTTTTTTAAAAAAATAAACTCCTATAGAAGAAATTCAGTGAAAAGGACACTCTTCTTTGCTAGGTGTGTTGAGGTAGAAAAGATGAACAATAGCCATAAATCCTGGCAGTGTGAGGTGCTGTACAGTCACAGAAGAAAAAAGTGCTGTTGCAACATAGACATTATGTTTCAGGTATATGAGTCAAGAAATTAAAACAATCTAAGGTTTTTCTGGTGCTATTCACTATCTTATGGGTACACATTGACTTCTCTTCTCCATATGACATTTGTTCTTTTATGTACTTATTACATATGTTAATGTGTCATGTGAATAAGTAAATATTGCCAGAGAAACAGGACTTTTGAAGTTGTGACACTTAGTGCTTCATCACTTGACATTCAACAGCTCTTTTTAACTTTTACAGTTGGGATGATGTGTAGCTGACTGTAGCGTTATACTGTGTTAGTAACACATCCAAACTAAAAAAAGAGACAACCCTAGAACTGTTTCTGGTTTACTCTCAGCTGAAAGAGGTTTCTGTCTAAAGGCTCCGGACTCAATTCGCATTTGAACAGATTTTTAAACTTGGTTGGAGGTGGTGGGAAAGTAATTTCCTATCTTTTGTCCTGTCTCCTGGACTTGGACTGGCTGAAACCACTGTCGTGAAAAGCCTGCGGGCTTCCTCCTGTCATAAGGAACGCTGTAGCTCCCTGAGTATTGCTGGACGTCGAGGCTCAAACGTGGCACAGTCTGGTCTGCTGCGTCTTTGCTGTGTTCCTTTCTCCCCTTGCTGCCTGCTGTGCGGTGCTGAGCTAGCAAAGGCTCGGCAGAGCGATGGGTGGGACTGGCCGGCAGACAGGGACTGCACACAGGATGAACAAGCCATAACACAGCCCCACATGCCTGCCTCTTCTTTAGAGATCCACTATGCACTGCACTCTATTTGACCGACCTCCTCCTGTGCACAATACAATTTTTTACATTTCAGCCTTCGGTTTCAGGACTGGTAAATCTCCTGGAAATGTCAGCTTTGCAGACTGGCCCTTTCCTTATCTATCCCTCCCAGGTAGTTGTATCTATGCCTGGGAATGAGGATGGAGTGAATAGAGCTGTGCCATGTAGAAATATTCCCTGGAGGTTTTAGGAATGTGTTGAGCATTTCTGTGAGCCTTTTCTCACCTCAGTATAAGCTTTATACAACTACCATAGACTTAAAAAATGTAAACTATTATTACATCAGGTGGAAAGAGGATGAGATCTACTTTCCAGCAATGTTTTGAAGTCACTCAGAAAAAGTAAAACATTTACATTTCCAAATATTGGTCATTTCCACCTTCGTTGAACTAAGACCTGTCTCTGTATGCCCTCCTTGAACATGAAGAAGGCTTCCGTTACACTTGGCAACATAAAGGAATGGTCAATAATCAAAACAAAACCATGGTGGTTCAGTGTATTTTGGTATCCAAATGTAATCAAAATACGCTAATCTATACACATTTTGAGATTCTGCTTGCACATTCCTGCAAGGTCTTTTCAGTTTGTTTTTTTCCTCACACTTTCCTTTCTGCTCCTTCCCTTGAGAAGGGATCCACAGCCTCCTCAGTTTCAAAATACTCTGGCTACTGCAGCTGCATTTATTTGAGTCCAATTAGCTCCCTGAGGCTTTAATTAGTATTCTTGGTTTTTGAGATAGATGGTGAGCAGACTTAATCCCCACAAGCACTTGGCCTCCCACTTCCAGTATTAATATTTCTCTTTGGAGGGTCCACCAGGTCCTACACTCTTGAAGCTGGAAAGTTCTGGGGAGATCCTGAACTTGCCTTCACTTTATTTTTGAGCCCAAGCTGACCTGATCCCAGCTCTGCATATAAACAACTTGGGGCATGCTTCCTATATCCACTTCTGCTTACAAGCTTTTTCTTGACTATTCACATGACTTCTTGAGAGACCTGGGCAATTCCTAAAGGCTGATGAGCTCCCTGTGACACACAGGAAGGCACTGTCTCCTCAGGGTGCAAGGTACTCAGGTCGGGAGGGTAGAACAGCCTAAAGCTTGAGAGTCTCTGTGTGTTTTTGGGACACATCATCTCTGTCCTGCTCAGCATGGGCACCTCCTTGTACACATGCCCCAAGACAGGCATAATGCAAACAACGATGACAATATACTAGAGCAGATTAGAGCTCATGGGTGTGAATCGACAGTTAGGCTCATTGTCATAATTTTTCTCCATAAATAGCAGGAGCAAATGCATTGCTTTGTAGAAGGCTATGGTATAATAAGTATAAAATCTAAAAAAAATTAAAACCCCTGCTCTGCAATATCCGGGGGCCATGGCTGCCAAGGACCAGCACAGCCATCAAGAAAGTCTAAAATTAAAACAGACAAGTTGCCAATCCATAAAACTGCCATCATTGTGTTCACTTCCCGGTTTGTTTCAATGACCATCCCATCTGTGAAACATATTTCTGTGGGACAGTTAAGGGTTGCAAGCATAAACCAGCCCATTCGCGTGAATGCTGCGACCCAGGTGTCGCTCTTGTTTGAAAAATGCCTGGGTGGCCCCACTGCCAAGGATATAACCGCAGATAATACAATCCAGAAATCCCTTTCCAAAGCAGTAAGTAATTGAAATTTATGTACTTGCATAACTCATTTATTGCTGGGAGAGCGACGAATCCAAGGTTGTCAGCTCCAGCCATAGGGGTTGTTCCCTCATCCAAGAGGCCTGTAGCTTTATTGTGTGAATGGGAGAGCTGAGGCTGGTGATTGGCATTGCTGTTTAGAGGCTGGGATGTATGGCTGGGGACGTGCTGGATGAGAGGTAAGGGCACAAACTGCTCTCCTTGGCAGGAAGAAAAATATGTCAGTGGGAGTCGTTTACGTGAGTAAGAGTTTGAATCTGAGGCCTCAGGCCAATCTGATAGGCTCTATTTCAATAATAGAAAGTGTCTCTAATTTGCCCCATTCCTAGCAATGTGGTAGCACCCACCAATTCTTTTTCTTTCAAATCCAGAGAAGGGCTTTCAAGATCAGTTCTGGTTTTATACAGCATTGTGATTGAGATTTGTGAAATAAGTATGGGATATCCAGAGGAACATCATGGTGGAAAAATTCTTCCCATCTGGGAGATCTGTTTTTTCTGTGTGAGGTCTGTGACGATGGCAGATGCTATAGAAATACTAAGTATTACTGTGACTAATAAAATTATTTGCCACTAAGATTTTTGTTTTAACCAGCAGGTGCTCTCATGTCAGGCATCCAGACGAGGAAATGGTCTCAGCTTCTGGACTTTGAGGCTTTGTTTTCGTCTCTTCGAAAGCACCCATCTTTCTTCCATTTTTCAGTGATAGTTTTTTTCCCTCTTTTAGGGAGATGAGGGAATTGTGCTTAGAAGACGATCCTAAAGCTCCATGGATTGGACAAAAGATATAATATACTGTCACCAAATAGCGTTCTTCAGTGGTAAAATCTTCTGGGAATATCATTGCAGTTTCTTAAATATTTGGACACCTGCTGAGCAACCACGATGTTGCTGGTACCTCTTCATTTTTTAAAGCCAAATGAGACAGTGCATGTTTTGAGGGGGAGAATGAGATGAAACTTTGACTTTGACTTTTAGACAACAGTTGTAAGCTTTTTTTCTCTTTAATGGGAGAAAGTCACTGACCCCTATAGCTTATGGCAACAAACTTCTCATACATTGAAATTAATACCAAGAAGCTTTGCACTCTGAATTCGGACTATCCTTATCCCCAAAAGCTGTGTGCTCTACAGATCGTGGAGAAATTAAATTTCGTGGCAGCCATTCCTAATCAAGAAAACTGAGGCATGGAAAGGTCAGTCAACCCACTCTTGGTAGTGAGGGAACCAGAAGCTTTACCTACTTCTCTGTACCTGGTTTCGTTTTTCTTTTCTCTGCACAAACAACTGTCCTATATCTTGCCCTAAATCGTGAGTCAGCAGGATCTATAGTGAGAGGACTGCAATAAACTCCTTAACAACATGTTCTCATCTTCATTCTCTGGTGGTGAGGGACTCTGGCTGAGCTGAATATATGACTTCCTACGTCCCTTTAACTACAGGCCCAACCTTCTTCATAAAAGTCCCCATGTTAGGATAGCCTTGTCAGAATTTAGTGGTTGTGCTTATAATTAATTAAGAAGTACTAAGTTTAAAAAGTCATTAGAAGTCAAATCACAAAGGATAAGTTAAAAACTTTTCTGTGAACTTTGACATGGCCCTGTATTACCTCTATACCCACATCAAGAAAGAGAGACATTAATAAAATCATGATATATTTGAAGAGTAACACCTTGCCCATGTAAAGTTTATGGCTACAAATGAATACGTGTCAGGGAACACCATCAAGTCCATTAGGCCGAAGATTTCACTGTTGCTATTCATTTAGGGGGGATGGAAATTGTATGTTGACGTGATGGACAGTAGCATAAAAAATTTAAAAGCAGGATAAAAGACCCTTTCTCCCGTTTCACTGCAGCCTTATAAGCCATACAAACTTCTAGGTAAGTATGAATAAAAGTAAAAGTTGCTGTCGTGATTTACTCATTCATAAATCTTTTTTTTTTTTTCTTTTAATCACTAGAAATCTATTCCAGTGCATGTAAAGTCTTAATGAGACCTAGCAACGTTATGAGTGCTGGGAGCAATCGCCCTTCAGCCTCATGCCTGCAAACGCTCTCGAGGCATGCATATATCTCATTATGGCCGAACGCCCTGTCATGTGTTATTCCTTACTTAGTGACAATTTGTCAGTGTCACCCTTGACATGTCACTCTGCTGCAGAAGGATTTGACTTCAATGCAAAATGTGACAATCAGATGAGAGAATTTTGTAATCTGAACTGAAATATGGGGCTGAGAGAGACTAATTTCATTCAAACACAGTCCTAATATAACATAAATGGGAAGAAATGTTGGCATTTAAGGTTCCCTTCCTTTGCCTTTTCCCAGCCCCCGCTCTCACACTTCAATTATTCCTTAGGATAATGCTTTTATTTTTGAACGATGGAGTCTTACATTTTAATACCATGCATTTTCAATTAAGTGCACTAAGATCCGTGGATATAACTATTACTTAAACTATAAGTAATGGTTACATGTAAAAATTAGGGAAACATATTGTGCTTTAGATAAATTACATTCAGATTACTTCTTATTATAAATGGGGTAGAAAATGGATTTTTAGCTCTGGCTGGCCAAAGAGCCAACATTTGTATCTACTTCATTTGTTTAAATATATTTCAAGCCAGATTGAAATCCATATTGCCTGACATTAATTGAGTACTGAAGCATCAGTGTACTCAAGTTTCATAAACCACTGATGAGTGAGTTTCTACAGGCTTGATTTAAAAATATACCATCCCTTTTATATGAAAATTATATTCCATTTATAATGTGATTCTTAAAGCCCAGCATTAAATGGTATAAATCTTAATAAGATGAATGTAAATATGACATTTGTACTGTCGAGTTGACATCTTGTTTGCTAAGAAAATTATATTTCTCTACTTGGTATTTATTAAAATATTCTTCTGCATGATATTCTAGGCAAATGCAATTTTTTTTTCTGTTGCAAAGCAGAATGGGGTAGGAAATGGACTGAAGGTTACTTGTAGAGTTCTACTTAGACACCTCATCCCAGGCAGGATATTCCACTCCTGGGAATCTTTTGACAATCAGTCCTATCAAGTTGCCCAGTAATTTATTGGCTTTGTGGCTCTGACAAATAGTTAGTGATTTTACTGGTAACCTATAGGAAGTCAGGTTTGAGCTCATGTTTTCAGAGGTGAAATTCTAGGGCATTTGAACCCATTTCTCACGCTTAGAGAAATAGACATCATCTGAACTGAGATCTGGATTCTGGATTACACAAAGAAGGTGCAAGGCTAGGATTTTTCCTTCAAGTTTCATCACATTTTCCTGCATAAAATGAGTGAATGAATAAGTTACTAACTAACTAAATAAAAACACCCTCATCAAGCAGCTTTTACTGGCTGAACCAAGTGTCCTATGGCCTTCATCAAGCTGCGCTCTCTCAGAGGTAGAGAATGACTGCTTTTAAGTGAACGCATTATGAAGTACCATCTGCAATATGCCGTCCTCCTGGATATTTTTAACAGGACTAACATAGCTGTCACGATGTCATGCAATGAATGTCGGATAATTTGTACACTTGATTTATTTTTTTTTATAAAGCTCTCCCATGCTATTATAATGATAGAGGCAGCTTTCTGCTTTAAGTGCATTTGCCACTTTTTCAGTGTACTTACTGAAGTTTCTTTATTTAAAGTCTTTAACAATACAAATTTTGTTTAATCATGCCAGCATTGTGAAGGAAGACAGTATATGCTGAATAATCAAGGCTTCAGTGAGGAGTGTGGTAAGCGTGGATTTTTGATGCAAGTTCTGTCATATGTCTCCTTCATTCGTTGCCTTCCTTAGGGTCTTCAGAACCAGGAGGAACTTGTCCTTCTCTGCTAACACCAGAGAACTTGGTAAATCTTAGATTCAGTTTCCAGGCAGACCCCTATTTTCTCTGGGACTTAATGTGAATTCTTTGAGCACCCTTTGTTTCCATCCGCCATCTGCGAGATGTGGGTAACCTTAGCTACCTCACAGAGAAGTTAACGGAAAGGCACTGAAGTGGCTGCAGGCCAGATAAGAGGTGGGTGAACATGAAGAGCACCAGGTGAAGTTGTAAACCATGACCAAAAACTTTTGGTTTTTTCATCCTGTTGTTTTCATGGTGAGGTGTGCTCTCTGGTCCTCTCCTGTGCACTAGCTTGGCAATTATTGAGTACTTTGTTGGGCTAAGTCATCACTTTAAGCCAGTTAAAAACTTTTTTTTTTTTCTTCGTAGTTTGTTTCCTGTTGATTCATCATGTTTGTTAGCTTAGTGGGACCTCCTTCTTTTGGTAATGGTGAGTTATAACTTCTGAATTTTCTCTGGAATTAACTTCGAGTCATTTCAGTTTTCTGTGTCCCAAGGCATTTTTCCAGAACTGTCTGGCCTTTGTACCAGATCATCCCTGTCAAGGAGTGGAGTTTAACTCTCCTGCACCCTAACTCATAGCCAGTGCCACCTCTGCACATCTGTTGTTCGCTTTATGTGTATCTGGCTCCTGTTGGGTGCTTCCATCAGCCAATTTACTTCGCTTCTCTACAGAAACTAGACCAGGAAAGAACAATAACAGCAACAAAGTAGATATTTCTCTGCTGAGTTATAACTGACACATTACTGACACCAGAGTCACTGACTCAAGAGAGGGAGCAAGGCCACCACTTCTCAGTAGGAGCGAGCTGGTTGGCGTAGTTTTGTGTGTCATCGTAGGCTAGACTAACAGTTTACTATGGGTGATACTTGGGGATCCTTTCCCTCCTCTCCTGGCTATGTGCCTCTGCTGTTCACTTCATTTGATTATATGGGAAGAAGATTCAGTAAGTAAGACAACAGAAAAATGAAAACTTTTCAGGAAAAAGAGGTAGATATCTCCTTCCCAGGTTGATGAATCGGATCAGAAAGATGTAAATGTAAAAGATGTAAAAAAAAAAAGATGTAAAAAAAATTAAATGAGTTGTAGCAGAAGGAAGCAAAAGAGGAAAAGAAAGGGGGCAGTGGAAGGAAATGGGGTGAGCGCAGAGCAGAAATGACTGCCCCGATTGCCCTGGGGAAACACCACCAGTGATGCTATATGCCTTCCTCTCCTTCTTAACTCCTGAAAATTAGTGATGTTCCTGTATTTTATTTTGTTTTTTTCCTTTGAGTGAGATTCAACAATTTAGGGGCTAGACCAAAGCATTCCTGAGATCCTGGAGATGTCCTAGGACATTTCTCTCATAATCTACCTGGGCTCCCATTCTTATTAAGGGGCAGTCATCATCAGTGATGAGTAACTCTGTAGTCAGCCTAGGTCTTTCCTTCTCCAAAACAAATTATACTGCTCTGTGCTCAGCTGGACCTTATTTATGGGAAAAGACCTCACATTAGCCTTATCATTTGTTAAAGCTTTGGGATGATGAATCAAAGCTCCAAAGCCATTGGCTGGAAGGAATTATGTAGGGGAATGAATCTCAGAATTAATCTATTTATAGAAATGCACCAGATCACAGCTCAGAACTAGTGTAATTTCTGCTCCCTCTCACTCCCAATATTTGCTTTTCTTAGCCTACATCTTCAAACTTACACTTTACTAACAAGAGCTAAATTTCTGGTTTTAAGGAAATCAAAGGTTTTCATCCGTATGTTCTTCTTGTAGCTGTTATTTCTGGCATTGGACTCACACGTGGAAATCTCTGTCTGAACCGGGATCCCCAGAGATTTAGTATAGTGCCATGGCCACTAGACCCGTCTCTCCCTTGACAGAGTACTTGGTAGTCATTGTTTTTCTTTGGCTAAAACCTCCTTTCTGAAAACAAATTCTGTTCCCACAGGATACTTTCAGGGTTTTTGGTGTTTTATTTTTGTTGTTTTGATTTTTCTAAACTTGCACAGTTTTTTAAATGTTGCTTTGATCTTTGAAAAAACCATGTTTGTTTCCATGTCTTTGGGGATTTTTTTGAGGTTTTTTTTTTCACCCTCCCATAGCTTGCAAATATTGTACTCTTTTTTGCAAGGAAACAGATTTTTCTCCCCATGGATACATTTTTCCTGTTGAAATCATAGAATAATAGTGTCATTTAGGTTGCAAAAGACTTAAGAACTGCCCATGACAAAGCCATGCCCCTAAGCAACACTTTACACATGGTCACTGAACCTCTTCCCTGGGCAGCCTGTTGCAATGCAAAGAAGACATTTTAAGAGCATGCTAGGAGCTTAAAACTAAAAAATTCAGGTAAGCAACAAGGGAAAGCTTTTAACTTCCTCTGCTAGACACATGCAAATATATCTCTCCTTCTGAACCATTTTCTTTGGTCCTGTGCAGACCTTATGTATTTTCTCTCTACTCACTTGAGTAAATTCAGAGGATCAGCAGCTAAATGCACTTCTTTGTGGCTACATCACCAGTCATTTTTGAAACCAAAGTTTGAGCAGGAAGGTCAGGAAATCTCTTTTTTGAGCATATAGAAATATAAACAGCTTGCAGAATTTTCCTTACTTTAAACCTAATTTTACCATGACAAGTTAGCATTGAGGTATAGTTGTCTGTGTATTTTTGTGGTTAAATAATTGGTCTTCTTTTTTAGGACTTCGCTTGTTTCAGGAAGGTGGCAGAATTCACTTTCCTGAGCATGGAAACATGTCAGCACTGTCTTTCCACACAGCTGCCGAGATTAGTCAATTTATCATCTTTTTCTTTCATATCCACCTTCCTGATCTCACAGAGAGAGCTGTGACATATTATTCCTGCAGTGGCTTAAACTTCATAGGAACTCATTGTGCTTACTCTTTAAACTTGCCGCTACTGTGAACTCTGAGACACAATCAAGGTAAGTTTCAGTATCCTGATGCCTTGAAACTGATACTTATGGGTTCAGATATCTGTTAGCCTGGTCACAACAGAGCATGAAGTCAACTATTAATGTCATATGCAAGCTGGTCTTTGCATATGGACAGAATTGCATTAGGGGACAATTAAATGATATCAGTTTAGACCAGGGACTTTCCTAAGCAGATAGCCTTTAGAGCTATTGTGTTTTTTGAACATCAGGTTAATTGAGAACTGCTGTATATTTAATAGAGGGGCCTTTGGGATATGACTACAAGGACTCTTTGTTGTTCAGCAGTACATTAGGCAGAAACTGCAGTTCTGAGGTGGTCATAGAAATCCCAGGAGGCACAATCGTTAATGGGACACTAAGCGCCAATTAAGGGCTTGGCCCCGAAGACCAGGGTGAAAAGCGTAGTCCTAAGCACCCATCCCAGAGGATCTCTCTGATCCAACTGCTTGATTTCAGCTGCAGAAGCATAATCACAAATAACAAAATAATAGCTCTGAAAAAACCATACTCCTTGTTGTCCGGAATGTAAATAGGAAAACAAATTAAATTCACCAACTCCTCTGAAACAAGACTAGAAAGACAAGATAGCTGCATATCATAGCTGTGAGTCCTGATGCCTTTCACCTTTGTTAAGAGAAGGAATTTCACAACACTTGCAGTCCAGCTCTCTGACCTTCATCTTATCAGTTTAATGTTAAATTGAGCATCTCCACAACTTTATATTCAGAAACTACAAAGGCATTTCCCCTGTGACCCTCTTTAAGTTTTGGGGTATGGATTCTCCGAGTTCCGTGAAACGCAGCTACCCAGTTTAGTCAGTGTGATAGTTACTTTCTAAATGAGCTACTGGGTCTTATGGCTTGCTATTTATCAAATATTGCAATTCCACATCAAATAGACGTAGATTTTCTGGAATGCCACAGATACATATTTTCTGAGAATACTGAGTCCTGAGAGTCTGTCTGAGAATCCAGCATGACTGGTATCTTTTGGAAATGTCAACCTTGATAACTTCAAAGAGTCGTTGTAGTTAAATTAGTAAGTAAATCGTTTGTGGCTACATATGAATACCTTCCACTGCCTTAATCTCTTTATAATACAGCCCTTTCCCTGAATGTGCCCAGAGATAATCTAGTTGTTTTCCAGCTATGCAGACGGTCTGAGTGAGTTGTTAATTAATGCGACACTATGGAATTCAGTTTAGTGAAGTGTCAGGAAAAAAAAAATTAATTTCAATCATTGACAAACTTATCAATTTAATTGTATTGATTTTTTGATACCTCTGTAGCACATGGCAAAGTCCATATATTGTAAAATACATCATTAATATTGGCTCAGTCAGATGGATGTAAGTGGACTGTTATTTTTTTCAATAGATTGACATTCTTTAAGTGTATGAAAATGCAAAATTACGTAAGAGGCTTTTATTACTATTTTTAATACAATATCAATTTACCATCTCTAATGGTGATTCTCAGTCAGGGAGTTATTTTGCAGTGCCTAAAAGCCACCAGGTCTCAGAGCAACCTGAAAACCACAGTTTCCTGTGTTGGCAAAGTTTAGCAGAAGACAGGCAGATGAAGCTGGCCATTCATTGACGCTGGCCTCGAGCTGCCTGGCAGGAGCTGGGATTCTTTGGAGGCTTTGGGGCCCCCTGAGGTTCATGTGGTTGCCAGCCCCTGGGATAAGAGTTGCTGTTAGAGGAGCAAGTGTGGACCCCTCCCCAATTGTCTTCTTTAGGGCCACGGTGTCGCGCTAAACAATGAAGCAAAGCTCTCTCTTAAAGAGCACAGATCAGTTGCAGAATGCTCTCTCTCCACAGTGTTTTAGAAGTCAGCGTCTAACACTGTATTTTGCTTTTGTCAGACTTCTGTGATGGAAAATCAAAACGCAATTGTTGTTTTGCTGAGTCCAACTCTAGCAAAAATAAATTGAAGGTGTTCTGATTAAGTTTCTGATTTTGGTCTGTCTCTTCAGAGCATATAGAACAGCAGAAAACCTACACTGGGCTTCTGCCTGTAAGCTTCCTGCTTTTTTTTTAAATGCAATACTCTCATATTCCCACCTGAGGTCATTAGCCACAAGGTACGTTAAAAAAAAGTTTGAAGGATGGATGTAGCTGCATATAAACCCCGGCAATCTGCACTCATGTTTATGCTGATGCTTCTGAAATTCATCCTGTTACTCTGTTAAATCTCAGGACTACAGAATGTAGTGCTTGTCTAAATTTTCAAATAGAATTTTTATACTGAGGAATGCCCATAATAGAGGAAGGAAAAGCATGTATTTCTGATTAAATGCAATTCCTTTACATTTCAGTGTATGAGGTAGTAATATTTGAGTTTGGGGTTTGCTGTTTTTTTTTTCTTTGGAGTGTCCCTAAATATTGTTTCAAAGTCAGTAAAAGACACATGAACTTCTGAAACAGCAGTAATATGGGAGGAAGGAAGGGAAAATAATTAAAACCTCCCAAATCCTAAACATTTGAGACTGAAAAGATTTTTTTCCAACATTAAATATATAGTGATGGAACTAATATTCCCTGTAAGAGAATGCATTTGGTTATTGATAAGAAATACTCAGCGAATTTTAGTCCTTCAGGCTATTGCAGTCTTTCTACACACAACACAATGACTCCAAAAAAATCAAAATACAGATTTCTGTGGAATTTAATTTCAGAGCATTCTCTTTTGCTCAAGATTTAAAAGTGCCTGCATTTGCCATGGAAATATTACAGTTCTTCCATTGAAAAACTAGATTTTTTAAAGTAAAAAATATCAGCAAAGAAATAAACTCTGACAGAATCCCTAAATTACAATCTACTTGTTGAAATCCCTCAGCTGAAATCACTTAGACCAGCTCTAGCATTAGTAAGTATTAAGCAGACGGTGGTGCTTCCATTTTTTCCCCAGCGTTTATTGACCTTATGGCTGGAATATCAAAGCTGCTCTGTGTGATCGCAGCCAATGTTCAGTCCACCAACTCAGTTGCTCATTAGATTCCTGGCCGAACAATTTCTTTGTAGTGTTGAAGAAGACAAAATTTAAGCGTATGAATTAGGTGAAGTTTGTACTTTGTCAATAGCAAATATAGATAAACTGAGGCAGAAATGAGCAGTGACTTGTTCCATCTTCTTGCACATACTGAAGGTAAGATATTACGGGTTCGATTCCCGTTCGGTCCCCATGTGTTGCCTGATCTTGTTGACAGGTGGCGTCCCTAGCGACGGGGAGGTTGGATTAAAGTGATCTCTAAGGTCCCTTCCAGCCTACGCCATTCTATGATTCTGTGATTACCCACTTTCAGACCTGGGCCTACAGTGTTTTTCCAAGATAATGTGCAATGCTATATTTTATCCTTTACAAGGGAGAATATTTGCTGTCTCATTCCTGAGTAGGGGTGTTCAGATTTAGCTGTGACAGGAGTAGAGGCAGCAGTTTCTTTAGGTGCCACAGCTAAATTTGGCAGGGATTGTGAATCAGAGGCCTGAGGTGACGTAATTTTCCAGGAGGGAAGGACTGCTGGGGGTGATAATTTCTTTGCCACGGCGTGAATTGCTGCTTTTGTGTATTAATACAATTAGGTGCCTGCAATTATTCAGTCCAAAGACATAATCTGTCTATTGACCCAGATAGCAGATTGGGCTCCAGGTCATCAGATGTTACTTCATTACAAGGTTCTAATTATCTCCCTCAGTTTTCCCTTCAGGACAACACGGGTAGGGATACCTCTCAGGAATGTTGTGTGGATTAATTAAGGTTTGCAAGGAGCCTTGAAGACAAAATGCTGGGCCAGTACACTGGCCTGGATTACCAGTGACTTTTAGTGTCTGACTCCCACAGCAGAAAGTGCTGTACACGTGTACATCTCTGGGACTCTCAGCATTGGTATTAGTCACCAGCTAAGGATGGGAAAGAAAAAAGAAGTGATTCAGTCTGCTCCTGTGGATCTCTTATGTCAGACCATCAGGTACGATGCAGCTTTCTGAAGTGACAAAAAGACTAACGCTTTTTTCCTTTTCTTCCTGAACAGCAGAGGCAGAAGGAGGAGAAAGACAGCCAGCTGAGTTCTCTTGTGGAATTGCTGATATAAGACCAGGGCAGAGTTTGATCTCTAAGATTTACATGCCGCTTTTAAAATCTGCCCAACGATTTCATTAGCTACTCCTGGGGCCTTTATGCTGCAGTGGATGCAAGCCTGAGAAGGCATTATTGCAACCTTTTCAGCTGAAATCCTCACTGTTGCATTAGGGACCCATGAAAAGCTAGGATGAAGTTTGCTGGCGGGATTGGGGCCAAAACAGCTAAAAACCCCCAAGAAACAAGAGTGTGCAGAGTTATTCATGACTGAAATGTGTACATGTGAAACCATATTCAGCAGCTAAGACATTTTGAAAGTGAATGCCAGCTACTGCGTTTGACCTTCCAGCTATTAAACATCGCCACAAAACAGTCAGCAGAGCAATGTCATCGAGACCACTTTGACACAATTGCATTGTACAATTAACAGGCAGTGAAGGACTTCCTGAAAGCACATGTTCGACACCCTGCTTTGTCATGGGTTTTTGTACTGTTGCAGGGATTAAAAAAAAATTAAATTAACTTTGTGCCAGTGCATATTATATTTGGACAAGGGAGTAGATGAAATGATTAGAATAATAGCCTCAGAAAAGATCACATTTCCCTACTGTGCCGATGTATTTGACTGCACACAGTAACCCTTTTAGGCCACTGTTCACAGTGAATTGTAACAACTTCCCGCAAAGATCTAAGTTCTGGATCTTTTGAATGGCAAATTATTAGAACTAGGTCAAGTCTAAGAAGAAATAACCATCCTTATTAACCTGAAATAAGCAGCTTTATTAATGTGAACTACAACTTTTAGGGTAGTTCACATTAATAAAGCTCTACAACCAAAATACAAATTCACCTGATCCTAATTACCATCCCTCAACAAAGAGGAAATGCATCGTGCGTGATTGCTAAACATTATGGGTAAACTGCCACCTGGCCTGAGGGAATCTCTTGGGGAGTTTCTGTGAGGTTTATCATTAGTCCTTTACTTTGAAATTAGCTGAGCAATGCAAGGTACAAAATCTTGAGTAAAAGGCATTTAACAATATTTACATATCCCTTTTCCTAAAAAGCATTTTGCAGAGGTGGGTAAGAAGTATCATTACAAGACTCGGAACTGAGGCAGCCAGTAATATGCAAAATGCGTAGCTACATTTTGCTAACAGGTATCTTCTTATTTGACTAAAGTGCTCCTATAGCTCTCCAATGTGTTTTGTGATCTTAATATTTACTGCATCTGAGGTCAGAACTGTTTCACAGGGTGAGATCTCTATGTAATATTCATGCCAGACCATGGAGGCAAGTTGCCTATGGTCATCTTATTACCTGCTTTATCACTCGCTTTGCCCCAGCAGATCTTTTCCCTATCTTCCTTTTCGTTTGAACTCCCTTTATGTGCGTGTCTTTGTTGTGGCTTTTGTGACATTTTACGTCCGCTGCACAATGATTGTGGGCACCTTGATTTGTTGAAACAGAATGAGTTTTTCAAAGGAACCCAAGAAAAATTATAACTTTGGTTGTTGTTTTCTCGGATTAGCTGCCTTAGACTTCTTTGAAAATCTTAGCTGACATAAGAACTAAATTTGGATGATCACTATGTTCTCTTTCAACTCAGGTAATTGTGACAGGCCACCTATCATAGACTGACTCCTAGTTAGAATAACATTTGCTGGAACTATCGCTCACTATTAACATGTGATTTGTTGGAAGTGCACCGTAGCTTCCTAAGATAAAACACAGGGTAAATGCACTGGGTACTTTGGGGAGGAATTATCATGTCATATTCTATGACTGATAAAGCTAACCACTTTTATAAGGCTGCCCGTTTCTCCAAGCTGTATGCTCCAAATATTTTGCTGAAATAATATATATGGCTTGTTTTTAGGGAGCTTTTAGTTTTTTCATTATATTTTTTTTTAAGAAATCAGTTTACAATAAATATCAACTGAAACCTGCAGAACAGTTAGAAAATACTGGTATTTTTTGGCATAGAATTTCCAGCCAAGGAGAATGTCGAGATTATACCTAGGTACAGTAAATACACACATGCTCACAGGCACACAGACCAAAAAAAGATTTTTGTTTCAAAATAATCTTCATTACATGAGGATTATCATAATTGTCATTTCAATTGACTGATTTTAGTCTTTAAAAGAGGGTATAATAGCATTCACTGTCTGAGACTGAATTACTGTCATTATGTTAAAGGTGCACTTTATCACTTAGCTTTACTCCATTATAAATGCTCGTAGACGCACACCGTTTTCTGCTGCTACAAAACCTTCAAAACATAATATGACAAAGTTTAGTATCCAGACACTTTATTACTAAAACTTCAGAACAAAGGAGTACCAAAGGCAATCTGCCATTTCTAATACAACCACATTACCAAAAGATAGAGAAGGTATTTTAGCAATAGCAAGTTTCTGAACTCCTGCAGAAGAATGCAACATGTTCATTGAGATAAAAAGGTATTTTGTGTATCTTTTGCCAGGAGGGAAGATGCAGAGTTGCTCTTCTGCTCAGAGCAAACTTATTAAGATATGAACAGATCAAGCAAATATCAGCCCAAATGAGAGAAATAGCCATGCCATGCTATCCCAGACTTGTCAGACTTTTCCCGGTGATGTTTAGATGAAAATCCCGACAATGCCATGATATTAATCTGCCAGTGTATAAATGACATTTATCACTTCTGCAATCGCTTTTGATCTGGTATCTTAAGACTCTTCATATGTAAAAGTTCTCGACACATTGCCCTGTCATCTTGATACATATGGGACATCTTTTACTTCTGCAGGCACAGAAGAACCAAGTCTGGATATGTCACTACGGCACAATGCTTGGGCAGAGCTCTGTTGAAGTAAATGTCACTATGCCTGGAGTAAAGAGGCTATAGAAAGGCATGAAGGTATAAACATCAGATCTAGAGAGATCAAGGACAAGAATTTGCCTGAGGAGCAAACCTTTTTCTTTAGGGGAAGAAGGGATCCTCAGTTCTGAGATACTCAGAAAGGGACAGTTTAAATAATCAGTTTTTCAGAGGCTGTAGTCAGCTCAAGAAAGGCTAATTATAAAGTGTTACTTGAAGAATTAAATCCCTCAAAGTACTTTTAAAAGCTTATACTAAGTGCCAGAGCACTAAAGAGCATTGCAAGATTTCTTCTAAGTGGCAGCATTTCAGCAGTTTCTTTGACCTCTCCTGAACTATACAACTTTCAAAGGTGAACCAGAGGAGCTCTGGTTTTGGTGCTCTGCTTGCCGTTATTGAGGCAGCTGAGCTTTGGGAAATAGATGCCTGTCTCGAAAATCTGAGTATTGAAGGAGATTTGAAACTTGTCACCCAAGTCACTTTGGAACCTTTCAGCCTACATTCTCCCATTCCGCTGTGGGATTTTTTTCCTGTTGCAATGTTTTCTTTCTCCTTCACAGTGGTTATTAACAGATTTTTCTAAGATGCCCAAAGCAGCATACTTAGGTCAGAAAACAGAAGCTAGCATGTTTTTGTCTGCCAGCTTCCTCACTTACTTACCATATAACATTTCCCTTATGTATCCTTGGGTTATGCACAGGTCTGGTTCCATCATTGCTTTGTGTGGCAATGAGTAGATTCTTGCCTAGGAACAGATTTACAGTACAAAGGTTTGAGGAAGAGTTATTGCCTCATTTAGTTTCTTTTTTTAATCGAAGGTTTTTATATAGAAAGAATTCGTGGGCATTTAGAAATACCTGTGTCATAAGAAGAGTTTGTGGCCTTATATGAAATGTTTTTCTAGTGATTTTTTTTAAACATTCAATAATAGAACTATAATAATGTAATCCAAAAAATGGATAGCCTATTTGTATTGAAAACACTTAGAGAAATAATACTGGAGTTGACTGAGGTGTCAGGTGGATAGATAGGTATTTTTCTTTAACTGCTGTGAATGAAATGAAGAACCCCGTATTTTCTGCTTTGTCAAGGATTTTTACTGTATGCCACATTTAGCTTAGCTAACCTTGTGGTTAAGTGAATGTTTGATCATTAGTAGTTTAAATGCAGTCAGAGGAGTGTTCAGGTGTTGGCACAGTGAACCAGACTATATTGCCTGAACCTGAAAAATTAGGCTGGAAACCTTGCAAGAAGCTTTTCACAGTGAGAGATGATGCTGCCAGCCCTTTGGAGACATTTGACACAACTTTTTTTCAAAACCCTTTATGTTTTTGTTTCTTTTTTTCTTTTCTTTTTTCTTTTTTCTGGTGTGTGGGGGTATGCCATTCCAGGAAATCATGGTTACAGGACAGGCAGGTAAGGGCAAACCTCAGCTTAGATAAGACTTTTAAAACTTCAGAAAGATACGTGAATCAAATGTAGTTAGAGGATTTGCTAAGGGATTTTTCCTTTTATCTAAATCTGATCCTCTACCAAACTACCAATTTTTTGACAATAACTGAATCTTTCTTTCTTGAGGAAGACTTAACCATTCTTCATTCTGCTTTTCAAAAGTTACCTACTTCTCTAACACTGGAACTGACTCTCAGATTTTCTGTATTTATCCAGGGAAAATTCACTTAATCTTCAATGACTAATGAGCTGGGACTTTTACTCTAAATGTAGATCTCAGGCTAGTAGATGTATGGGAATGCAAAAGCACATCTGGTAATTGGAAAGATGAAAAAGGTAATAATAAAGTGCTCATTTTGAGGCAACAATGATGAAGATAATGGATGATAGCCAAGCAGGCCATATGCACTTGGCTAACAGAATTAATCATGGACTGTGCAATGCAAAACAAGAAAGACAAGTACAATAAAACATTTAAAGACAAGAATGGATTTTAATTTTAGGAGCAGTATAAAACAATATGATAATAATGATAGCCAAGTTAGCCCCATGATTGTACAGTCCAAACAGGACACAAATTAAAGCTATAAATAATATTTAAACTGAAATACCAATATATATTTAAAAGTAATGACTAAAAATTATTAGAATTAATCAGCCGAGGAGCTCTGTATCTAGTATATTCAGCAGGGCTAGGACAATCCTGAAACTGTCAGATACGAAATCAGGATTGGAAATGGAAAAGGAATATTAGAAGTTTGTAATATGCTTTAACAAAGATGATGTCTGAAAATGTGAGCTAGTACTGAGATTTCAATTAATAAAGAAAGACTTATTATTAGAGCCCTGTGATTAGCGGTGTAAAATTCTCATAAAGCAATTTTGTAAATATCCCATCTTGAAGCCATTTTGCAGCATCATCTGTCACTAAGCCTCCAGCTATGGCACCTAAGGGATCATGTTTTCTGTCGCTTGCTGTTACATTTTTCTGTTACATTTCTACATACTTGTATTTTAAATCATCCAAACAGTTTGCCCTCACCCAAGAACAGGCACTGTCTGTTCAGGAATTTCAGGGGAATCTTCAAGGCTTTCTTCTGGGCCAGAAGGGACTCTAGTGAGAGGTGGCTAAACACCCCCTCCTCCCCTTGAATCACAGGATGCTTTCACCTTTACTGAGCAGATACAATAAGCATACTGATATTAATAAAAGTACAACAGAAAACAAGTGCTCTCTGTTGGTAACACTAAAATGAGAGACCACTGTATGGCTTTTTGAATTGCATGGCAAGGTTTCTTACATCTTTAATACAAGGTGCAAAAAAACCTTATGATCACAAATGAGTGACTATTAACTTGAACAATATCAGGTATGATTATGGCTGTGTTCTAAGCAGTCAGATGCATTTGAAAAGGAGAATGAGTACCTAAATGCAGGAACAAAGAAAGCACGAGACACTTGGAAGTTGGGAGTAATTACCGATTTGAATAAAAATAATAACAAAAAAAGCAATAACCACAAACAATGAAAGGGGAGGTTGACAGTCAAGTTACATCAATGTGTTTGCGTGACAGGGTAACACCATTTCAGATGTGAAAAGAAGGACGGAACACAAATGCTACTAGAAATATTGTTTCTGTCTCTACAAACAGAATAACACTGTACTTAATACAATGGTGGAACTTGACAATACAAAAGGTATTTCTTGAGTCTTTTTATTTGTTTCCAGTACTTTGTCTAATCATATCGTGCTTGCATATCTCTAAGACCTAAAATTTTAAACAACCCAAGTTTTGCAAACACAAAGGATCATGCTAGACACAAGTGACTTCTTACTTCTAACCTTAATCTAAAGATTTATATTTGATGGTAGCACTGCTTTTTTTTTAAGATCAAGTTTATGTTAGAGTTATGTCTGTGCATGTTTATGCAAGTTTGTGCTTATTCAACTGGTCAAATTGCTTTTTGCGTCCCTGACTATCGCCTTTGCTTGCTGTGGACTCTCTGGATTATGGTGAGGGCAAAGATGATCAGCTGGAGACAGCTCATAGTTGAACTTGGGCAGGAAGCCAACCATGTTGTCAGCAGATGTTTTGCAGTATGTGGGTCACTAAGAATAATCTAAGTATTTTTTTTCCTCCCTTTTCAACACTGTAAAGACCCTCAAGCTGACAACTAGAAGCACAGCTCTTCTACTCCAGGACTATTTGTTATTTAAAGACAGTAAATTGTTAATCTCCTCTGGGATTTCCACAGCAAGCTGAACAACTGTTGTGTCAGAAAGGTGCACATGGTGTGTGTGCTGCTTTGCCATGGTAGCACACTGACCTGGATTGAAAACATTTACATTTTATTGACAAAGCCTTGGAATTGCATAATCCCCAGTGGTAATGTGTTCATATGGACCTGAAATCTTTGCTTGCCTTCTCATGATCTCAGTCTCTTCTACTGGAAAGTAATTCATCTGATTTGTCAGCCAGGTGCTGTTGCAACAGCTTGCAAATGTGACACAATCGTTCTGAGAAGGCCTCTTCTATCTTCCATGCCCACCCTCCCTTATACACTCCTTTCTGTCAGGAACATACCTATATAGATTCACATATATGTGAGTCTTTTTCTGGTTGTATTGCCTGGATGTGGTAATTATGGGAAAGAGGAGGGGAGTTCTCTTTGCAACCGGTGTCCCAGGCCTTTGCAGATGATATGCTTATATCCTGATTCCAGTTTATTAACAGGAAACACTGTTTGTGAAAAATTGAAGCCATTCAGTCTTTGGCCACAGATAATAATTATTTCCATCTTGCACACTCAGATCTCTTCCCCTTTTTTGGACTGACGCCTGCGACGAAGTCAGCCTGAGGCTTGAGCCTCTAATAAAGGGCTAAAAAAACATTGTGACAGTGGCTTTGAGTGAAATACTGAATCTAAAAGTAATGAACAATTTGGCTAAACGTAATAAACAATTGCAAATACAAAGCAGTGTTAGGTGTAGACAGAGTCTGAACTGGGTTTTATCATGCTCCTTTTGTAGTATCTGTTGGCCAGCCCATTCTCCATGCTCCTGCTCCATTCCCCTGCAGCTGCTGCATGAACTATGCAGTAAGGATGATGTTCACGTTATCACAAGTGCTTCACTATGTGCAAATTGTTTTTCTTTCTTGAAGCTGTTTCCTAACTTCTTGGACAGGTAAATTGGCTCTGGCTCTTTCAACATGCTCAGCAGTTTTTGTGTGGGTTTTCCCAATTCTGTACTGGGTTAAAAAGAAATTTAATCTCAAACCTCATCTTTTTCTTCTGTTATAAATGACTAAATGCATGGGCATGAAGGAGGTGGGGGAAAGACTCAGTGATTTGTACTGAAGTGTTCTTGTAAAACAAGAAACTTGTCTTGAAGGAAATTATGTTTCTTGGAGGCTTTCTCACAAGCTTATTCCACACAGGTTCATCCCTTCCGAGGTTTCATCACCATAAAATGTTTAGACTGACACTGTGGCCATTAGCTGAGAAACAGATTTTAGTGTCAACAAGTGCAAGATTCTGCCCATCTCATGCTCTGATTGAGAGGGAGATGGCAGCTGCTTTGGTAACACCGCACCATCAGGTGGTGGGATCAGGGGAGCTGCCCCAGCAGGCACATGATTCAGCCTTGGGTGGTAACAGTCACAAAGAGGGCTGTGACACCACTGCGTGTAACTGTTGAGTGCTTTGGATGAACCTTGCCTTGGCAGTAGCAGGACTGGAAAATTAAACTCTCCCACTCCTAGGAGGAAAAAGGAAGTTTGAATGAGTAAGAACTGTATAGCAGCCACTGAGCAGCGTGGAGGTGGGCAACATGTCAGACACAATTACTGCTCCTTTTATAATAACTCACCTCTTTCCAGACAACAGGTGAATTATCAGCCTGCTAAGCCAGATGTAGCATGCTCAGACCTGGGCAACGCTTTGCTTTCTGCTCCCCTCCAACTCTGTTGCACTAGGGAGAAGCTGCTGGAGAAGAGGCCACAGCTCTCTATGCCTGTGTGCTCGTCACCCCTCTGCAGGGAGGGGCTGGCGAAGGAGACAGAAGGGGTCTGTGGGGGAAATGCACTTCTCTTGGCCACAGTAATGCGAAGATCTTGAAAGCGCACTTCTGTGCTCTCCTTTTGCTCCTCTCTTCTCACTCTGCAGTATTGTTCCTCCCCAGGCAAGCTGCTCCTCCTGCTGATGAAAAAAATAAAGCCCAGCGGTCAGGAGGGGTGTCCTTTCTGTCAGTTATGAGGCAGTTGTCACCCCATCCTTCCCCTTTCTGAGCGTAATGCAGGCTGTGAGAGTGAAATTTCAAACGTTACAGTACTGTAGCTGCTCTGTGTGTGTAGAGAAATTGGAGGATTAAGAGCGAGAGTGACTGAGTGGTAGACCCTTGTATAAAAATGACAGATGCCCTGGTTTAAAAGGTGACAATTTGCCTATGCAGTGAAATGGCTCTGTCAAGGCATCAGGAAATTTGGGGACTTGAATGCAGAGAAGGAACCATTTGAAAACACGGTCTGCCTTGAGCTTCTGAAGTAGCCTCCGAGCTCCAGAACTGATGTTTTGTAATTTTGCCTTATCATCTGCTTGGGTTTATCATGGTGGTAATAAGGATAATGACAGAGAGTCAGTCATTTCCACTTAGATGCCAGTTTTTAAGTAATAATAAGCTCACAGCGGGTTTGATTTGGTCTGTGCTGAGAGTACCTGGGGTTATTTTCCCTTTGCTTTCTCATGGTAAATTATCACAGCCCACCAGGGCAAAGCTGATTTTCTAGCTGTAAAAACAGAGAAGACGAACATGCAGCACCACGCCACGCTGTACACTTATCTGCTTCCTCCTTTGTTGTTTTCTTTATGTTATTTAGGAAGAGAAAATTCTCAGAGCCACCCATTACGGTTTGAATCCAGGTCATAAAAAAAAAAGTAAACTAATAGTGGACTGTCTCCCCTAACCCTCTCACCCCATGCGTCTCTCGTCTGTATTGCAGTCCCTAATGGGAACATTTAAAACCAGTGCTTATGATAATGCCCTTGTTCCCATGGACACCACAGTGCTGCAGAACCAAGATTAATGGAGGACCATTGAGACTGGTCCTAAAAGATTGTCCCTCTTGTGTATTATGGTCTGTCATGCTGCATCCATTAGCAGAGGAGCGCAGGGTCCTCATCGTGTTGGTATCACTGGGACCAAATCGAGCTACTGCAAGATGGCATTTCCATAGCACATCAACAGATCATTTCACCACTGCTTAAGGCATCGTAAATTGGACTTATAGCTCAGCTGCTGGCATAAATAAGTCCCTTTGATAGTTAGTGGAAGACGTTATGACACTCCAGGGTACAGGAGGGGACATTGGCACTGTCATTTTTTTTCTCCAGCCCTGGCACCCTGGTGCCTCTGATCTTTCTGAAGATTCAGGGCACGCGCTCTTCATTACGGTTTGGGCACCAGGGACTTGTTTTTTTTGCAAGATTAATGAGCGCCACGGAAATTCTCCAGCGCATCTCGATAATTAAGTCTTTGTTTATCAAAAAACAAGTTATATTAGGAGCAGAAAATTCGCAGTAATTATTCATAATTCTAACAATTCAAGTATAGCTACCTCATTTGCCTGGGTAATTCTGCTTTTTAATTTCTTGCATACATTTGCATATTAATTTTGCCCGTCGGCTGCAGCAGGCTTTGACAGTTTGTTACTATGTGATGGTTTTCACAGGGGTGCGACTCAGTTGGGTGGCATTTCGACTGGGTGCAATGATAAATTATGAATTTTCTAATTTGCTGCATAATGAAGTAACCCCTTCCAACCCAATTAAAAAAAAAAAAAGCAGCAAATATGGTGTCTTTTAAATAATATTTCCCAGGTATTTCATCTCTCCATTTTCATTGTTGTTGTTTTGCAAGCATTTTTTTTTTCACTTAAAAAGCAGATGACTGCATTTGCAGCCTTTCAGAATGACTGTGCCTTTCCATATATCAAACATGATTCATGATTCATGTATCCCCAGACTATATTCATGCTGTAAATTGGCCACTCCTCAACCCTCAGGGCAATCACGGATGATAGCAAAGAAGTCCTAGTTTCTTCTCTGATGTCCAATTTGGGCTGTAGTGATCTGTGTGTATGAGTCTGTCTGTGTGTCAGGGAGCAGGGATTTCAAATGAGGGAAATAAATGATGTGTGTTTGTTTTACATACTTACTTGAGAGGCTGTACTGTTGTAAATTAACTGCTAAACTACTGTGTGGGTTTTCTTCTAATTTCTTAAAACGGTTGTAGAAATAAATATATATGTATTTATTACTTTGGCGTTGTAAAAAAGGATCTGTGGAGACTTAATTTGTGGGTGAGAGATAAGGGATTTTAGTTCACTGTTGGTAAGTGTGCTCAGTACATTTGGTAATTTTATGCTCATAATGCAGCACTTAGAAAGCACAAGTATTGCTGAGTAAAATTTGTGGTGTTTCATTATACAACTGCAGACGGGCAAAACAGTTTAGAAATACTGTAGGCCTGATGCCATCCTGACTTTAAAGAATCTGAAATAACCCAGCCAATCTGTTTAGCATGATGCAAATACTGTAATTATACAATTATACTACATTTTTAATATAGAACAATTCCTATACATTTTGTTGTCTCTTAAAATTCTACCTTGTTAAGAAACCAAGCTATGATTTTATCAGAGGCTACACCACAACCACATGGCAGTAGATCATGGAGGATTTTGACATTAATACCCCACAATCAAGCAGCAGAGAGCACACAGCACTAATGCAAACGAACCACAAAGTGCAGATTACATAACATTAATTCTGCACATCCCCATACGGCGAGCGAGGAGCCCTCCATGCTACCCGTGCCCAGCCTGGCAACACACCCAACACCCCAACACCACCTTACGCAGATACAGCAGAACTGCAAAGTGCCAAACGCTGACATTCAGTGCTGTCAACATTATTGTAACACACAGCGCACGGTGTAAGCCTGGCACAACTGGGCAACGAGGAGCGCGGGGATATTGCAGCATAATCACGCAGCTAAATTCATGCCTACGGTACAGAGCAAGCAGCAATAACAACGAGCACAATACAGCGGTGTCATAACATATATTAAAGCTGTTCGGCACTGCCACAAAGTGTGGTGGCATGTTGTGTGTTTATACATAAATGTAGAAGCAGGCTGTCCACAGCTGTATACCCACTCTGGACCAGCCGAAAGCACCTACAGCCAAACAGCCCCCTGAAACACAGGTGACAGCACCAATACACAGTTTGCAGTCCTCTGATGCAAAACACGGACCCACAGCACACGTGCGTAACAAAACCCAGATAAATGCCTGACGTATGCACTCTTTACTGCACAATTTAATTGTGCTGAGTGATATCACAGCACAGTTGCAAAACACGTTGCATCGTACTGTCATAAAAGAAATAAAACTTATCTCGAATGTACCTCAGTAACCTCAAAGAGAACACCTTGTTACCGCTTTATATTAATTATGAGAAAACCTCCCTACATGATATTTTACCAGCTGAAAATGCAGCTTTGTCAAAATCAGGCTTTCCATAAAAATGTCTTGGTTTAATGACATTTTGACAGAAGGGGGGGAAGCTCTTTGTGGTTTCTTAAATGTTAAGTAATCCATTTAGACTTTTTTCATTTTTGCATACCTCCTTTGCTTTGAATTTTTGTATGATTAAGAAGTTTTTCTAATACATCAAAATTGTCCAAGTCAATGTTATTTTAACAATGATGGTTAACCTTGATTTTTCTTTCTAATGTAACTTCGTGATGAATGCAGGTGTTTGATTCTAAATAGGAACAATTTTATTATGAATACTTTGGTTTTTAATAATGCAAGAGATGAAGTCCTGTCTGTGTCTTTTTATGAAGATGAGTGCAAAACCCTGTGAGTGGTGACACTCAGGAATCTAAAAAAGTCATAAAATTCTTCAGTACCACCATTAGTGTAGCCAGGATGGAGTGCCTAACGTTTAGCTCCTGTGATACTACCGAGATGATATGGTACATTCCCAATAATGAGACCCCACTCTCTTTGGCTGGGAAGCATCAGTCTAGGTCAATGATCTAGACGAGGGGATAGAGTGCACCCTTAGTAATTTTGCAGATGACACCAAGCTGGGTGGAAGTGTCGATCGATTCTACAGAGGGATCTAGACAGGCTGGGTGGCTGGGCCAAGGCCAATCACATGAGTTTCAACAAGGCCAAATGCTGGGTCCTGCACTTCGGCCACAACAACCCCCAGCAGCGCTACAGGCTTGGGGAGGAGTGGCTGGAGAGCTGCCTGGGGGTGTTGGCAGACAGCCGGCTGAACATGAGCCAGCAGGGTGCCCAGGGGGACAAGAAGGCCAATGGCATCCTGGCCTGGATCAGGAATGGTGCTGTCAGCAGGAGCAGGAAGGTGATCTTGCCCCTGGACTTGGCTTTGGTGAGGCCTTACCTCGAGTGCTGTGTCCAGTTCTGGGCCCCTCACTACAAGAGGGACATAGAGGTGCTGGAGAGGGTACAGAGGTGGGCTGCCAAGCTAGGAAAGGATTTGGAGAAATGGCTGAGGGATCTGGGGCTGTTTAGCCTAGAGAAGAGGAGACTGAGGGGAGACCTTATCACTCTCTACAACTACCTGAAAGGAGGTTGTAGTGAGGCAGAGGTTGGTCTGTTCTCCCTGGTGGTGAGTGATAGGACAAGGGGAAATGGCCTTAAGTTGCACCAGAGGAGGTTCAGGTTGGATATTAGGAAGAATTTCTTTACTGAGAGAGCCATTGGAACAGGCTGCCCAGGGAGGCGTTTGAGACGCCATCCATGGAGGTGTTTAAGAGACGGGTGGATGTTGTGCTGAGAGATATGGTTTAGTGGTATTGATAGAGTTAAGACAAAGGTTGGACTCGATGATCTTGAAGGTCTTTTCCAACTGAAACTGTTCTATGATTCTGTGTAGCTTGGGCTGCCCCATGGAAAATCACGATGGTGCCCCACGATGTGAGGCTAACACGGTGCAGCACTGGGAAAGCTTAGTGAACCCATATGTTGCTCTAATGCAGCGTCACGGTACACCATCACAGCCCTGTGTTCTGGTGTCTTTTCAACAAAACATTAGAGCTGCTGATTATTATGTGTATGCTAATAACATGAGCCTTTGACTGAAAACATCAATGTATCCCAGTAAAGTGTTCTGTTGGTACATGGCAATTAATATTTACCTCATCTGATTTATATTAGGGCTTTCTATAATGCCCACTGCTGTATCTTCTGTGCTGTGATCAAATGTAGCAGATATACATAGTGAGGCATCTTCCCAGACTTCAGTCTCCTCCCTTTCCTCATTCCCTTCACTTTTTTATTTATTATTATTCAAATTTATACATCACTAAACAAAAGAGCACTCATCCCAAGACACTGATAAACTCTTAAAAATACATCTCATAAAATGAGCAGACTCCATAATTATCCATGGATAAAAATGCAGCAGCAACCATGTGACTACACTAAATTTAATCAAAAACAGTGACGAATCACCACCAGAGTTCCTTCCAACCACGTCTTTGCTCATCTTTTGCCAATGAGCATATATAGAAAAGACTGGTTTTGCACTGACACCTGAAGGCTGTTTCGAAAGAAAAATCAAGCACGTTTGAAGGTGCAGTTCCCATCTGGGAAATGCCCTTTCCCTCTTAATATCTGCACTGGTTTCATAGGGAAACAGCACGTTTATTAAAGCAGTGCATATATCAGTTTGGGTGTAATCTCGCAGTATGGCAATGCTACTGGGTGAGCATGGGTGACCCAAGAAAAATAATTAAAACTTGAAAAGTTTTAACACTTAATACTTAGGTTAATGCTTAACTTAAAAAAGTTTTAATAGCAATGGCTGTTTAAGATAAGAGAGTAATTTAAATCCAACCTTGTTCACCTTCTTCAGTTGGAGAGTAGAAAGTTTCTGATAGGGGCTCCATATCTGTCCTGTTTCACAGGGTGGAAGTAATGAACTTCCACTGTTAATTGCAGTGCTTGGCTGTTTCAACAGTTGCAGCAGAGGTTAACACAGGACTTTCTACTGAGGGAGACTGGAAAGACCTGGGACATTCGGCTCCGGAGAGAGGGCACTTGCACACACATGGACTGACCTCCAGCCCTAGTGAGAGATGTTATGATTTATTTTCTCTTGAGTGTCTTCAGAAGAGAGTGGTGGGCTAGCAAGGAGAGGTCTCTATGTGTTTGTGAAGGAGGAGGAATGGTAAGCCTAGGGGGTGTGAAGAGGCTGTTGGGGTATGAAGCTTGCTGGAATGATTCTGGAGGACTTTGTAAGACAAGGAGTGCCAAACTTGGGATAGTTTTAGATACCACTCTTTGGAACTTGTCTATGCAGAGGATAGACAATGTTAGGGTTTGGAAGGGACCTCTGAAGATCATCTAGTCCAACCTTCATCCCAGCATACCTAACCACTACACCATAGCCTGAACTGCTAGATCTACTTTTTTTTAAACACCTCCAGGGTTGGTGACTCCACCACCTCCCTGGGCAGCCTGTTCCAGTGCCTCACCTCCTCAGAGATAGACCATGGTTGGTTCCTGGAAAGTGAGCTGGGGGTCTGTAACAAAACCTGAAGGTTAGACAGTCATCACCAGGGTGGACTATCAGGGATCCAGTACCCAAGGGCACACTCTGACCTGCTTTTCTTTAGCTGTGTAGATGTAGCCGAATTGCCTTAATCCTTTGCTGATTTCATGAATTACTTTTGCTTCTCTTGTGGAGAAGGGTTAGTGGGTTTGACATTTGCTTAAACTTGTTCCCTACTATTTCCTGACCTGAAATCTGTTTTCAGAATTGTCTGTGAGGTGAGCCTAGTTTAGGGATTTAACTCTGTAGACCACTCTTTCATGGACCATTTCCTTTGCCAGCACCTTAAGCCTCTGTGTTTGACTATTACAAATGCTTCACTGTGTGGCTCACTGTAGGTGTTCCAAACAAGCCAGCCTTTTTGTAGGAAGTTAAATAGATTATATTGCCTTTATTTTAGAGGTGACAGAGATTGTTCTGCTTGTGTTTCTTCCTTCAAGATTTTATATGGTGCTTCAGAAGTGTGCTATTTCTGAGGGGTTCATACCAGAATGAAGACAAACCCTGGCGCACCAGGGATTCTGGCTTGTGGGCACTGAGGAAGGGCCTCTATGTAATCTTCATGCAGCTCATCTGCTACTCATCTACTAGTGGTGAATATTTTGCCTAGGAAAAGAATATATCTGTACACCATTCATGTACAAAAATGTTTCCCGTGATTCCCCACTTAAAACTGACTCTGACTCCAGAATTGCTAATAACGAAGATCAGCAGGATGTGTAACCCATCCATTCCATCTTCATTATATTGCTCCTGTATTCACCTGCATATAAAAATTGCTCCCCTACTACAACCACCTAGAGAAATTTGTCTCTACAATAAAAGTAGATGATCATATATTTGGTACTGCACGATGTGGAAATAAACTACTGAAAACTTGATGCATAAATGCACTTCTATAACAATACTATTTCTTTAAGATAATTCTTAAACTATTTTACAATTACCAGTTAATTATTTAGATGTTAAAAGTTCCTCAAATGAAATACAGATGGTGGGAAAACCAACATTTTTCATTTCTGTAGAAAATCTCAATATTATGATTCCCTTTCTAAAGTCAGAATACCCACAAGTCAGTGACGCTTCAGAGAGCCTTTGCCCAAAGAAAGAAAAATTTGTACAGTATTTCCCAGATATTGCCATATCTTTAAAGCTTCAACCTGGAGGAACTACTTGTTATTATCTCTTGTGTATGCAAGTATTGGTTTTACTTTCTGTCCTTCTAGCTATAGGAGATGCACAGCTCCCCTGCAAGATGAGTACACAAATAATTTCCATCCTTCTGTAATAGCAGGCAAACTTGGGCAAGGTCAGTGAAATTCTGTGTCCAAATACACATGGTAGACTGCGAAAGCACTTCAGGTTAATTCCAGAACTTGCTATTCCCTTTCCACCAGTAACCATGAGATACTATATGCCAGCAAATGGATATGCAGATTCTCCCAAGAGATAATTCTCTAGAGCTTCAGAAATTAGATCAATCAGTTTGCTCAATGCACCGAAATAGTCTTAACTGTGAAACCTTGCATGTTCTCCTTCTAAAAAGTGCCTTTTATCTATGTGATTTAGAATATGTAAAGGACAAAAAAACCCCCAAAGAAACGAACAACAAATAAAACTGCGGAAAATCACTACCAAGTCTCTAAAATGATATGTGAAGGTGAACTGAAGAAGAATGCTGAGCCCAGCCAGCCAGGGCTTGGACACAACACCTCCAGTGGTTTCCCAATGCTGTCCTCTTCTGCCTACGTCAGTGGTGGTCAACTGTTGGGTCTGGAGCTGTATCCACCTTGCAAACAACAGATTATAACTTCTGTAAGGGAGGCTACCACTTTCTTTGTGGACTCAGCTAAGTTTCCCAGGCTTAGCTTTGGAAATGCTCAGTACTATTTTTTGCTGCCGTGTTGCTAGGTGTACCATTCATCTCAATTAAATATTAGTATTCTCTAAAAAACCATGTCTCAGAACTGTTCAAGTAAAAAGCATTTCAACTACTTACAAAATTGTTGTAAGGTGTAATTGGCAAATCAGACTGAGTTGATATCCTTCCTCATTTTGGTGTAAATAATTTTAGTTTATTTTTTGCTTTCCAAATTAAGCATGTGTATTTTGAAAAGCCTAAAAACGGAAAAATCTAGATTCAAATTGCCAGAAGAAACCACTTAGTTGGAAATAAGAATGTTTTAACAGAATAAAATCTTCTACCACATTTATTAACAAAATAATATTTGTAAATCACCTTCTGTTAGACAACAATAACTATATGGTAATCATTATTAATAATAAAATATCAGTGAAGGAGCTGAAAACTTTTAAAAATGACTGTGTGAAAAATATGCAAGACAGCGAGTTCAGAACCTAAAGCTATAAATACACAAGGGAATAGTTATTTAACATGTGTTGTAATTTGCACTATTTAAATCTAATATTAGAGCTGCGGCTTTTTAATGTCAAATCTAGAATGCTTCAGCAATGTTAGATAAAAATGGTCACTTCTGCATTTGCTGAAATAGATTGTGCTGTGTTTTATAAGAATGGCATGAAGATTTAGATGAGATCTTTCTCATTATATGAGTAGGACATAGAAAAATGCTTTCATTTTCTTACATTCAGTAAAGACAAATGATATTTAAATTTCTGTAATGAACTGCAAAGACTGGCAACATACAGTAAAGTTTGTCAAAAGGATGATATGCATTGACTTAAGTCTCTTGGTTAATGGGTTCAGTCCAGTTTATATTTTCATGACATGGGAGGAAAAATTCAATATATAATTTTGTGTCATTTAGGAGAACCAGGAATGTAGAATCAAGGGAAAGAAAGGGAGAAAAATAATAAGTGTTCAAATAATTTTAGCCTGAGAAGCAAATAGATTTGACTGCAGTGCCCAACCCCCCTAACTGTATTTGTGTACACTGGTTCAGAGTTTAAGATTCAGATAACACTCAGTATTCAAATTTGTCGTAAGCCATATGTGCAGGTGAGAAATTGCAATGTTTTGAACTGTTTAAAATTCATTTTATTTGAAACTGTGCTTCAAAACCAGAACAGTCCTGCTAACATTCTGAACATCACTTGGATCTTTAATAACATTGCTAGAGACATTTTGAGCAGAGCTAATTTTGAAGTACAGGTAGTTAGCTCGAGTTTAGACCCCTTACCAACTAAGAAAGTTGCATCCTGTTTACATCAAACTTGATTATGCTATTTGTTTTTAGTAAGATACCTTGTGCATAACATAGCTTAATTTTATTTTGCTTGTAATTAGGATGGCATGCGCAGCACTCAAAAGAAGGAAAAAAGGCAACAGTTTAAGTGGGTGCTTCTGTGACAGTGCTTTGGTAGGGTGATCGGGTTTTATTGATGTATTAGTGTATAAAAAGAATTGAGTACAAGCCAGGAATGGACAATACCATTATGCCATTTTTATATAAGATATAAACTGAAGCCCATATACTGACACCCTGGGGCTTGCTTATTTCACTGTCTCATATTCTTGATGGCCAATTCTGGAGGCAGTTGTGAACCAAGCAATTTTGTGCTGAGGTTAGGACTTAATGGGAAGTAGGGCTGCTGAGGTCTAGGCAATCCCCACCTTGTCTAACTTCAGCCTGTTGTCTTCTTTTCCCGCACAGCTTGCTAGAAGTTTTACAAGGCTATTGTCTCCTAGCCACCAATAATGTATTTTGGAATAACCTTTAATTTAGCACCCCTTCTTTATCGGCCCACAGTGCTTTTTGTTCTCCACAAAAGCAAACAAGTGTTGCTTGTTTGCTAACCCAAAAGCAGTGGCAATATTGAGGAGAGAAACCAAGACAAACAAAACTGATTAGGGCAGGATTTGCTTTCAGAGAACCTATTTCTGTCACAGGGGGATGGATAAATAAAATAATGTTTCAATAATTTATGCAGTGCATACAGAAGAGACATTGGAAACGTGAAACAAAAACGACATGTAAAGAACAACTGAAGTTGATAAATGCTTTAATCAGCTCAGGTGATAATTCTAAAATAAATGAAAATCTTGCACCTATTTTCAGCTCACAAATGGCAAAAGGCTTTTGGATACATGTTCCTCTCCTGGAAGTTCCATGCAGTCTTGTTCTCTTCACTCCAATGTGGGACTGGATGTGATTTGGCCATGAGCTGGACATGACCTCTCTCCTTATCACCAAGAAGCAGCATGGGCTAGTGGTAAGAGTGAAGCTGGAGGAAACAGCTCCCAGCACTCAGTCCTCAGCTCAAGACTCTTTTTGGGAACCCAGTTAAGTCCTGTCACTGCTCCATGCCTCAGTTTACCTGCCTGTCACAGAAGGTATTTTTGCGCTTCCTTGGGGAATCTTGCGGTGTAAGGAATATCATGCCCTGGGAGCTTTTAAACCATTGATCTCCCCAATGAATGATGGGCATGTCTGCCCCCTTTTCACTCTATGAGCCTCTGTATGTCTGCCTGGTCATAGTGTCTTTCCTCAAATTCCTATGTCAGTTCAATATAACAAGAGAAGAAGTTGCTATGGCATCAACTTGACGCTCACAGGGAAGGCGGAGAGGAGCAAGCAGGGCTGCCTGAGGCCTGTGGCAACGGTGGGGCCGAGGCAGGAGGGCAGCGAGGAGGGCCTGGGAGTGGCACTGGGGGCTCTTGCACCTGCAGTCGCGCAGCCGCGAAGCAGGGGTCGGGGTCTGACAGTCCCTGAATGCAAACCCTGGGTGTCGGGCTCTTGCGGGATTTATGTGGAGGCATGCTATTGTTTTGCCGGAATTCTTTGTGCTGGCTGCTTGCTTTTGTTGGCCTGCCAAAGGCAGGGGCAGGTCACTTGTGTCACACCCCCAGCAGGGCACGGAGGTCCCAGCCCAGGGCAATGGTGGTGGCAGCCGTGGGAGACTCGGGACACCGTGTTGGGTCAGAAAGGTCGGGTCCCAAAGGCCTGGGACCAGGAAGGTGCTGGCACGTCACCGGGTGAGAGGCTGCTGAAGAAGTTGAAGCCTCTTTTTCTGTCACTCCTTCTCCTTCTCTCTTTCCCCTCCATCCCTGCCTGCCCCCCTTCCCGCCAGCCCTTTGTCGACACTTGATCATTTACATCAAGTTGACATTCGCAGAGTTTACTCAGGGGTCTGTAATTGTATTCTTTCACCGGTTCTGCATTACCAACCATGAAAATGGAATCTTATCATCCCTGACCAATTTTTAATGTACAAAATGATTTGGCCGAGGTTCAAAGGGAGTCACAATTGAAATCAGGTGAATGATACATGTAGGTTTTTTTCAGTTTCTCCGTGCCTTGATTTGATTTTCTCATATGGCATACAGGGAGATGTAGCTTATTTTTATATGTGTGTGTGTGTGTGTGTGTACAAGCTATATAAATGCATGTATATACTCTGCGCATATATCGATGTACTATCTGCCTATCTATATTTTGTGTACATATCACTCAAATTTACCCATTTGCAATGCAATGGATGACAATGAAGTTTGCTTTAATCCCTAAAAAGCAATCAAAGAATTGGAACAGGGTTAAAGCCTGCTGATAGTGCGTTGCGATTAATAGGACGTTATTAAATAGCCCCCTCCTTCAGCTCCTCTTCCCTCCACCCCCCTCCCCCGCCATTTTACCAGATGAAAAGAGGCCTCGGAGACAAAATAAATAAATAAATGAGGTTAAATTTACATTATAAAGAATAGGGAAGAAAACAATAGGGAATCCTCCTCACTGAAACGCATACCATCTCCAAAGGGACAGAGTCCTGAAAGTATGGGAGGGAAGGGGAGTTCCTGCTCTCAAATATCATTAGAATGTTTTTTGACGGTTTTATATTGTGAATAATATGGACATTTGTAACTCAGTCAAGCTGCTTCTTTCAAGAGTACAGTTCCTTAAGATCAAGGTATCTATCAACTTACATAGCTCCCTTATCTATCTTATCTTAAGTGCCTCACAAACAGGAATGTATCCAGCAATCCCTGGGCAGGAGGGAAATGTTCTTGACTCCATTTTATAGATTGAGGAGAATGACAAAGAGATTCAAGGCCTCAAATCAGCTGCTGGTTTTGGAGAGCCTGGCTTGAGCACCCAGGACTTTTTACTTTTCCTCTTCTGTAGGAGTTGCCCCTCCTTTTCCTGCCCGGGTGATAGAGACCTTACCTGTGTTTCTGGATGAAATGAATCATTTCTGAAAACTACACTGAAGTTTCATACTTCAGAGCCAATGGCCATTTTTAGAACAAGGGACCTCCTTGAGGTCACGCAGAGAGCGGGTTGCCATCCTAGAAACTGAACCAGGCTTTTTCCAACCACAGAATGCTGTTTCCTAAGACAGCAGAGAGCATGTGCTGGTAAGGGAGTGAATCTGTACTTTGTGTCCGTATGTACCTGGAATATTAAGAGAATTGGGGGAGTGCTAACAG
>NW_009694881.1:87915-100668 GCF_000703405.1 Apaloderma vittatum
TGGGACCTTGGCAATGGTGGGGCTGATGCCAGAAGGCTTTCTGCAGGAGGGCCTTTCTGCTTAGTCCTCAGAATAGACCCATGATGGTCTGATTGCTTTATCTGTCGTGAAAGGATGGAAGATCTAATGTGCTGGCACTATGCAAGAGATGTGTGTACAATTTCCACAAAGGCAAATTGTGCAATGACAGTAGAGCAAAGAGGTTCCAAGTGCTCTTAGGGTTAATATTTTTGGGGGTGAGACAACGGTATAACTGATAACAAAGCATATCTTTGGTGGGGATTAATAGTGTTGAAGGGACTGGTAAAGCAAACAGTGTTTCAGGGTGCTCTGCTGGTGACATCAAACTCAAAGCTCTTGGAAAAAGATAAACGAAACCTGGAGGCATCCTTAAGTCAGATTTGCTCCAAAGTAAGTCTTGTAACTGAATTCTCACAAGATTCAGTGTGTTTTGCGCAATATCCATTTGTCTTACTTGGCAAGTTGAATTATTCAACATACTCAAATACATTTTCAGTTTTAATCATACTCTGATTCTAAAGAATTTCTCTGTTAAATATTTGACCACCATGAAAAAAAGTAGTTCCTTTAAGCAGTCACCAGTTTCTCTAATTTCTGGTGGAACTCCAGAACTAGGAAGGTTTCTGGAATTAGTGTCTTTGTGACCTTTTTTTTTCTTTTTTGCTGTGAAATAATAAGTGTAAAACCTGTGCTTCTAAAGTTAGCTTTGATATAAACTGTGGCCTTTCAATAAAGTTGTGGGAAAAATACAAATTTCCCACTAAACTATGTGTCTGTTAATAGTGATTTTAGTGGCAGAATACAGTCACTTCTGGAAGTTCTCATTCAAGTGCGTTTTCCTCATTGTGTACTCTTTCTTCTCATCTCACTCATGTAGCTGTGATTTTATACTAGAGATGAGCCTGACCTGGACAAAATTATTCTTCATCTCCCAGATGTATTCAGAGAGTGTTTTGATGTTTTATGGGGAATAGTGATACTAAGGAGGATTTGCATACTCCCTTTGGAGTTTTTCTGGCAGGGTAGTTTTCCAGAGTGGAGTCAACATATTGTACACTCGAAAACTGGGAGAATGCAGTTGATTTCCTTGCTTCAGAAGTATCTAGTGACACATCTGAAAATGTGATGGTGGTTAAGCACTGGCTCAAAGATGACAAAAATCAAAGAAAGCTTTTCTATGCAAAGCTTTGTTTCCATAGTCTGTGTTTTTGAAAAAGTGCATTTTAGTGACAAAATAGTGGGCTTAGCTACTCCTCTCATATAGAAACTGCTTGACATTGTCATGAGAGAAATCAACAGGGCTGCAGTTGTAAATAAGAGTTTCCTTGATGCAGAGACAAAGGCATTGTTTTCTAAAGAATGTAAAATGGGAAACAAAATAACAAGTAATTCCTACTTGAGTTTCAGGACAATGCTTGACATGATTGGTGAGTGTCCTGAGAAATATGTTTGTGAATGGCTCTCTCTTTTTCCAAGGGGAAGCTTTGGATCTTTTTTATTTGTTTGTAAGGGGGGTGTGGGAAACTCAAAGAAACATGTTAGTGCAGCTATTTTAATATAATTTTCAGGAAAACTAAAAGTGAATGATATCTCTGCCCAGCAAAAAGTGTACCAGCAAATAAAGATAAATGCACTAAGATAGGGGGGAGGTGAGAAGTGTTTATTTTCTGTATTCCTTAGCCTGGCTCTACATAGGCACTATGTGAGTTCATAATGTGCAAGTGTACTGAAACTTTGTTAGGCATGTTCCAGACAAGAGACAAACTTTATGCTTTGGAAAACTGGCTAGGCTTGACTTCAACAAAATCATTGTGAGTAACCTGGGAAACTGAGAAGACAATGCTGCTGGTGGCCATCAGGACAGCATCAAGATGATGGCTCTGATTCTGGCAAAGGTGTGGTGTGTTTCAAACTGCTGATGCATTTTTACAAACGTTTAGTTAACTTACTGCTGTATTGTGATATTCAGTGATCTAGGCATGATTAAAGACTTGAACTTTCTTTTGCCTTTGCTGTTCTACAAATCCTTGTAATGATACAAAAATATTAGCACCCATTTTACGGTTTTAGATATAATAACTTCTGCATTTAGCTTAAATCTTAAAATCTTAAAAAAGATCATCTATACAGAGTACCATAACTCAAGACGGTCTTTTGATTTTGGTCACAGATATATAAAGGATAGTAAAATATAGCCTTTGTTAAATAAGGTGAAAATTTATAGCAGGCTATAAGTATCTTAATGAATATCTACAATAAAGTCTGTTTTTAGCTGTTGATTTTTATTATTGTAGGATCACCTGTATCACAGGAGCATTCCTGACATTTGCCAGCGTTAGAAAGATTTATCCCTGGGCTAAAGGGAAATGCCACAGGCAGAAACTGTGATAAATTGTGAAGTTTTTTCACAGTAGATTATCTACAATTAATATTAAAAAAGAAAGGCAGCTGAACAGAATGACTACACCCCCCCATCAAATCACTTCTAGAATCAAAACATCATGACTAAAACTACCTCCATAAACACTTTTACTCTAGTTTGGAGGAGCTGTGAGTGAGAAAGTGGAGCTTGTTAACTAAATCTCAAAAAACCCCCAAAACAGGATTGCTGGTAGTTGAGCGATCTCTTTTGGTATACTGTCATTTCACAGGAGACATATTAATCTTTGAAGAAAAGGAAATTTGAAGGTTATCCAGAAAAGAAGTAATAGAAACTCAGAGTAAACGCTGGGCCAAACATTCTGATGGAACTGATGGAAACAAGACATTTTCACACAAACTATTCTGTATATGAGTTTAATGTTGTTGAATACAGCTCAGCATAGGAAAGTATTCAGAAATCAAAACATCAAAAATTGAGCTTTAATCTCACAAGACACATCAAGATAAAAACAAAATATAAAAGCTTTGGAGAAATAAAACTTTCAGAAACATTGTCTTTACAATTGGTAAAGTTTTTCATTTTTGTATTTTCGTTCATTTCACCATTAAATTTCCTCTGCTCTGATTCTTACCGGAATTCCAGTCTGGGTATGTGATCACCCAGTCAGTTCACAGCTGAGCTTCATTTTCTCATTTTCTATGATGCAATGGCTCAGGGCTGTGCATGCTTGCTGTAGGCTTTTTTGTGGAAGGATGAAAAAGAGTAGTTCTAAGTCTGTTTCAGTTTCTTGCCTAATTCAGAATTGGTGAATGGGTCGACTGGAAAGGCATGTAGGCAAAACAACCAGGAAAAATGTAATCAAGGTAGGAAGCTAAAGATTATTTTTCTGTTTCTACTATGGAAAAATATCTACCCATTAGTAAAACCCCAGTGATTTTAAAAGAACATTTTGGTTATTCAAAAATTGCATATAGGGAATGTCACAAAATAGCAGTTACAGTCTGATACCCTTATCCCCACAGTCAGTTGTAAAGTGTGTGGTTATTCCTCTTGTCTTTTTGAAATTGTCCTGGTTGTGTACAGAAACAGCACGGACCTTAGAGATGTCCTTTTCATGAAGGCAAAACAGGATGGGGCTGCACTCCTAGGGCAGTGGTATTTTGTGCAATGGAACAGTTTCTTGCTGAGTTGTAGCATGTGTTACTTTCTGTTGTCCATGAATACCTTTGGAAAAGGTGTTAAAAGTCTTTCTACTTGCTAATTTTTTTTTCTTCCTTCCTTTCTGTTTGCACTGAGTCTGTTTAGCCTTGTCATATACAGAATTCTTTTTGTCTAGTTTTGCATAACATGATCTAGGTCTGCAAAACATAGAATCATAAAATCATAGAATCCTAGAATGGCCTAGGCTGGAAGGGACCTTAGAGATCATTTAATCCAACCTCCCTGTCATGGGCAGGGACACCTCTCAGGCAACACATATCTATTATTGTAATTTCTTACTATTTAGGAAAACATGAATTTGAGGAAATACTAGAATAATTTGTAGTTTAAAATTTGGGATTTGTAATTATTAGTGAAAGAACTGACGAATAAGTTTTGAGTGTCTAAAAGGGGAAGCAATTTTTTAGGAAATGAGAGGGTTTTATTGAGAAAGGCGATGGGCTGAGCCCCCCAAGTTTGTTTTTTGTTTTTTTCTTTAAAAAAAAGAGCATCTAATTGAACACTTTGTGAATGTGTTTGTGGATTCTAGATTTCTATTGTCTCTCTAAGCCTTTCATCAGACAGATAGGCTCCCTCTCCCAAATTTAATGATTTGTCCAGTGCCCAGAGCACTGCAGACCTGACCCCCTGCATTTGAGTTATTTGATCCAAGCTGAGTTAATATATTAACATAAGTTGTGTTATTTTCTGATCCTTACCGTGTCTGAAAGTTCTGCAGACTTTAGTGGCTGCTGTGCAAGAAGAATGAAATCAGTGCAGAAGGCACCGAATTTTTACCTCTGCAAAGCAGAAGTGACAGTACCTACATCGAGTGAGTAGTGTGCACTTACCAGTTTTTCTGAGTAGAACCACATGTTAAACACCCCAAGAGGACACAGTTCTGTGGAAGGGAGGCACCTTTCTCTTTCCAGCCTCCAGTCAAGCTTGGATCTGCGTGCCAAGATTATAATCTATTGCTGCTTTTTAAATTTTACTCATTATGTGAGACACTGTCAAGTCAATCTAATGTTAAAACCGAGGTTTTGTAAATCGGTGATGTATAAAGCCTGGCAGCAATAGAAAAGCTTCCATGACATTAAAAAAAATGTCTGGGAGAGTCTTAATTTTAAAGAAGCAGCATTTCTCTGCATTGTTTGTTACTCAGACGTTGCTTTATCTTCAAGTGGGGAAAAATAGGCAGGGAACCTGATTAGAAACAGGCACAATCAATGAAAGTGAGATTGATTTCCCCATTCCTTCAGTCTTTGAGTTACATATGAAAAGTAATCAAACTGGGAACATAGGGAGATGTTACTTTGTTGAGATAATCCTATGCCTTATAGTTACAGCTGAGTGCAATATTTATTTTCCCTAGTTCGTATAAATGTAATTAGTCGGCTTTATTTTATCATCACTTTTCACACAAATATTTTCTACTTCTTGTGTATTTGCAAAATTCAAAATAATTTTTGCCTCCAATTCCACTACTTGGAAGGGGAAGGAGCTGATCAGGCCTTTTATCTGAGGCTGAGCAAGAAGATCTAGAGCTCTTTCAGATGTGCTTTGTTGTTTGGTCTTCGTAATGTTGCAGTTCAGTTAATCCTGAAACACCTTGCAAGTCAAATCAGTAGATTCTAATAGATCGCTGTGATGTCAGGGCCAGAATTTTCAGATAGACTTGATAAATTTCTGATGAAAGTAATAACTCAGTTAATTATCCATATTTGAGTCTAGTGGTACCTTATATTTTAAAAAGTGTTTATACAAAACAGGAGTTCAGGTCTCTTGTGGACAGTTAATTGCACCCTTGGTTTGAAAAACAGACTTCTGAGAACCTTTTCTCCTGACTGCTTTTTCTAGTTATCAAGCCTTCAGTTCCCTCTATACTATGTCTTCCCATCCATTCCAGTTTCCCAATCAACTTTAGAATGTCTGTCTGTCTTTCTCTCTCTTGCCCACTTTTGCTCTGATCTCTATTGCCACCATGAAGCTGCTCACTCTGCCTTATTTTGAGAGGCCCAAGTTGTTTTTTCAACTTTTGTTCTCCTCAGGTCTTTCTGGATTGAAGCAGTTAAAAACAGTGTTAAAACGGAAGAGTTGCCAACCAGAAAAGCTTACATTTAACCAAAGCATAACGAGAAAGGAACCTGGTTAAATACAGTGGTGTCTGAATCTCCTGGAGGCTCAAATACTTCTATCAGTTTTGCATCTACAAATACCTCCTGCCTCTGAGGAGATGCACAAACCTAGCAGTGATTTTATAGAATCTTATAAGTCAATCATTTTGGCCATAGAGAGTAAATTCATCAAATGCTGGGACAGTTTAAGGACAAGGGGAGGTGGTGCTTTATCTTGATCTCCCTATTCTTATCTCTATAAAGTGCCTCAGTGTTCACCCAGAAAATGCAGATCTCTGTGAACGGTTTCTTTGTCTGAAGTTTGAACACCCTCTTAAATACACTCTTCCTGTTAGTAGATCCTGGTGGCGTCAGACTGCTGTACCATGTTTAATTGACAGTGGCAAGCAAACACTGTACAACTGCTTCTAAAATGCCTGGGAGCTATTTGAAAGCTTTAGCGTGTTAGTGGGGGAAAATGGCCTGGTTCTATCTCCCTTTCTTGAGGGAGGGGAGCGGGTGTTGAGAAACAGAAAATTTACCTTCCTGTGCTCCAGAACTGCTTTGTCTATGTCTATCTAGCCTTTGGGATACTACTGATTTTTGGAGTGATTGGATTTGTGTGGAAACTCCTTCTGTGATGTGATTATCAAAGTAACCAACTACTTGTTAATTGACAGTGAGTTTATTCAGGTGCTATTTATTTTTAATTGGTTTTAAGATAATTTGGCTGTGCTAGCATGCTTGTTTGTGTTTGCTATAAAATAATGTACTTTGTGAGAGACTGAGGTAATAGCCTTAGACATTTAAACAATTTTAGGAAAGTGCACTCCCTGTTCTGTGTACTGAGAGCTAAATGGCAGCCTGGTGCCAACAGTAGAGAATGACATTTATAGCATCTACGAGTTAGAAAACCTTCAGATAAGCTACCCTTACATTTCCTGGTAGGAGTCCTTCTGGCAAGGAAGATCACCTTTAGTAGGTAAAGAAACTACTTATTTTCAGTCTTTAATGTAAAGTAAGCATGACTTCTGTGGCTTTGAAATAACTTTTTTGTTTCTATTTGAACATTTTATTTAGAATATTGTTGAAGAATGCATGTAATAGGTTAATGCTCTTTTTTTTTCTTCTCTCAAGAAAAAAGCCTTGTGAATGGCACTGTAGCCTACTCAAATTCCTTGATCGCTTTTTTTACGTCACATCTACTAGTCTGAGGGTTTACCCAGCAGTTGATTAAATCTATTAGAGAGCTGCTCTTGCTTAGCTGCCTAAGTATTGTGGTTTTAGAATTCCATGATGAGTCTGTAATTAATCCTGTGGTGCAGTTTTGGCAATTTTCCGTACATCATTCCAAGTAGGAGAAGGTAGCAGGGTTACTGTACAGGACCGTGATTACTATTTAAACACTTTTTTAGCATTTTGATGGAGGGGCTTATAGCACCATTTCAAAACTAAATGATAGAGCTGAATATTTATTTAGTCCTATTAGCATCAAATTAAAGCCCTTTTCCTAGGAGGTAATTAGTTGATACCCTCATGGAAATTCTAATTTATTTTGTAAGAAAAGTCTGTAACTGGACATTGTTCCCACCTGATACCGAAGAAACCATGTGCACAAGAGGTCACTTCTGTTTCAGCACAAGCACACGCCTCTTCTCAATGTAAGTTTATTTGTATTGCAGAGCAGCCTTTAATTTCTATTTATTGTGTGGTCTTCTCTGGCCTATGTGTGCAAAGCACCACTTCACAGTCCAGAGGTGAGACCACAACTACTACACCACAAACCATCCTGGGACTGTATTGTATCTTCCTCCAAGGGGGAAGATGGAGAGAATCACTTACAAAGAATGAAGAGTAAAATAAATATTTAGAAGGATGTGGAGACTATAGTCAGTGAGAAAAGAGGAAAACTACCTGGCGTACTTCAGAGAGAGTGTACTGGGTTTGCATGGTAAGGTTTTGCTAGCAGGAGGACCTACAGGGGTGGCTTCTGTGAGAAGCTTCTAGAAGCTTCCCTAATGTTTGATAGAGTCAATGCCAGCCGGCTCCAAGATGGACCCACCACTGGCCAAGGCCAAGCCCATCACTGATGGCAGTAACGTCTCCAGGATAACGTATTCAAGAAGGGGAAAAAGTGCTCTGTGCCAGGAACTGCAGCTGGAGAGAGGAGTGAGAACGTGTGAGAGAAACAACTCTGCAGACACCAAGATCAGTGAAGAAGGAGGGAGAGAAGTTGCTCTGGGTGCTGGAGCAGAGATTCCCCTGCAGCTTGTGGTGAAGACCATGGTGAGGCAGTCAGTCCCCCTGCAGCCCATCGAGGTTAATGGTGGAGTAGTTGTCCATTGCTGGCAAGTAGACAAAATCAGGAGTTAAGCTGGGGAAGAAGGGAGGGGTGGGGGGAAGGTGGCTTCAAGATCTATTTTTATTTCTCATCATCCCACGCTGATCTGATAACAAACTGATAACAAGTTGAGTCTGTTTTGCTTATGATGGTAACTGGTGAGTGATTTCCTAGTCCTTATCACAACCCACAAGCCTTTTATTATATTTTGTCTCTCCTGTCCAGCTGAGGGGAGTGGTAGAATGGCTTTGGTGGGCATCTGGTGTCTAGCCAGGATCAGCCCACCACAGAGGGATTATCAGGAGTGATTGCAGGTTAACAAAGTTATACCTATTGAAAAACATTTTCTGGTATTGAATTCTGCTTAATGCTATAACACTTTACTCAGGTGAGGTATCCCACTGGCAGCAGATGGACTACATCTTTGAAAAGCTTACTTTATATGACTTCTCAGGCCTCTGAAACTGTAAAATACTATTGTGAGAAAAAAACCAAAAAACCACGAGGTACCAGTAGGAAAGACATTTAGAAGCGGTGTGGATGAAGCCCTGTGTACTAAACTCTTGAGGATGGTCTTCCTGTGAAGGGCAGAAGACTTTCATGAGTCTCCTTCTCAAACAGTAGATCTGAATTTAGGACTAAATTGAAGGAACTGGAATTTTCCTTCTACCGTAAAACCCCAGCAATAATCTGAATCAGTATAATGAAAAGAAATAATTACACTTTTTCTCCCCCTCTGCATTGTGGCTTCAGTTGTCAAAGAAACGTGGACCATGGGAGATTAACGTGCTCCATCCAAGATCCTGATCTGTGCACAAGGGGCAGCAGGGCCCTCGCATGAGGCATGATTTTCATACAGTCAATAATACTATTGAGAAGAAATGGAAGATCAGACATGCCTGATTCACCTAATTAAAATACCTGTATTAGATGTGTTATTATGTATTTGAGTGGTTTACTAACGGTGCAGTGTTTTGAACTTGTGAAATAAGCAGTCACAATTCTCAACAATACAAATCTTAGGATGGCTTAAAGGCTAAGTTCATTCAGGGATTTTTACTTTTTCTCGCCTCTTTTTTTTTTCTACTAGTCAAAATCAAAACTTTTACTTTTCCCAGATTCCCTTTGAAATAAATTCTTTACCAGATTATGCTCTATGAAAAATAAAGAATGAAGAAAACCCACATAATTAAGTTTTGTGGGTTTTGTGGGTTTTTTAATAGGCCAATTATGAATGGGACACATAGCATGTCTCATTCTGATTCTCGTGGTCACCTAATCCACATAATTAAACTGTCCAAAGATTTGCTTTTTTCTGCCATTGAAAAGCTGTGGCCTTGAATATAGAGTCAGTTTTGTTTTGGGATTGGAAAGCATTACTGGACCTATATTCAGAAACCTACCTCTCTTCCTTTAGCCGGTACAATCATTCTTTCAAAGACCCGTGTCTGGGATTAATATTTTATGCATGAAATGTTTCATGTACAGTAGTGACATAATAAGAAGAGGCATTTTATTAGTTTGTGCATGCAAGAAGAATGGATTACAGAAACAGGAAGTGTGTAAGGACTTGCCTTAAGATGCTGTTTTTATTAACACCCAAGTTCATCATTTTAAGACAAACATGGTTCATGCTTTTTAGTTTTTATTTTAAATTTGCCAGGCCCTGTCTAAAGAGGTAGCACCCCATTTATTTGTGTTCTTCATGCATATCTTGCACAGAAAATAGCCCATGTGGAAAGACAGCAAACAGATAGCTGCAGCTGTTGCCACTTATGCTCCACAGCACAATTTTAGGAATTAATGGTTTCTAATCCCAAAAATAATATAGATACAGAATGGTGTTACATTCCAAACTGCCAGGCAGAAGTCCCTTGCTCTTATTTCATAAATATGTTTATGAGAGTCTGCCTTAATCTCTCAACTGCAAGAAAAGCTTTAGAGATCAGTCTGGTTTTAAAGCTGAAGTTATTGACCTTTGGCAACTCATTGGTAGCCAGGGAAATACACTGAGGTATCTCTTTGTTGAAATATTTAAGACAATTGTAAGGCACCAGAGGTATTGTTAGATAAAGCTCCTTCTGGTCTTGCCATCTCCTCCATTGACTGAAGATAAATGCAAATATTTTTAGCACATTGGGGCTATTGTTGAAGTGAAGGAATAAAACATGCTTGTCTGACAATTGCAGGTTATTAAAGACTATTAAATTGGTAATCCCTGGGAAATGGAGGTAAATCTCTCTTCAGTAGCAGCAACAGAATAACTTTTGTCTAAGATTTTGATTATTATTATTATTTTATGTTTTAGTAAAACAATCTGCAAATTGTTCCTGACCTCAGATTTTCAAAAATCATGAATCATATCCCTTTTCTATCAAAACACGAAGCAAAATATTGTCCTGTCTCTTTTCTCTTGTTTAAGCTTTTCGGGAAGGGTCTATTTTCACACTCTTTTTTACAATTGAAGAGTTTATACTTACTGAAAGGGTGAAAGCAGAGGTATTAACATGAACTATACTATAAAGAAAACACCCAATATATAAATATATTGGTAGATTAATGAGAATTGGATACTTGACTACATAAATCTTTTGTTCTAGTAGATTCTAAAGCTCATCTCATATGTATAAAGTTCTTGACCACAAACATACAAGTTAGGGTAGAAAAAAACAACAAACTTTTTTTCAATAGTCCTGATTTCCCACACTGCAATTGAAAATGAAGAGACATGCTGGTGCATGGTATTTTTGAAAATCAGACTGCTGTTCTTATTGCACCTCATTACCAGAGCTGGCTGACAGTGACAATATATTGACAAATAATATGCCTTCTATTCCATCCTTCTCTTCATGCTACGTTAGCTTTACTCTCATCAGTAAATGTGTTATTTTAATAAGAGGTATCCAAAATGATAGAGAAAGAGCTACTGTAGGGAGCTTAATCTTGCCAGGGTCATGCCAGTCCACTTGTTGTTGAAGACTTATATCCATCTTCCTAGTTTTATCCCTTTAGTGTCAATTCTTTTTTTCTGTTGACCTTTAAAATTTAGTTTACCTGTTCTATGTGCAGAAAATCTGGGTAAGCTTCTGTCACCTCAGCTCTCTTTTCTCTCTCATTACTATTGGCAGTCATTGGCAGCATAGGTGCTGTATAGCCCCAGACTCCCACCTGCCTCCCTAGTTCTCAATGGTACCCAACGTCTTGCTCTGTACCATCCTGGGAACTGGGAAGGAGAAAATAAAGACGTGTGAGAAAGCATTCCAGAGCTTGAGACATTGTACTGCAGTGAGGGATAATTGCTCTGCAGTCAGCAAAGCACCCAGAAGTTGTATTGTTCGTTTTATAGAGGATTTCAGAAAGGCCTGGACTTCTACTGCCTTCTAGTTGTCCTTGAGGGAGTCCCATGCTGTATCTCTGTGGAGCAGTCTGTGAAATGGGGCTTAATTAACCTGTATTTTCAAGACAAAGGATGAAGCTTTAATGGGAACATAAGGGGAAAAACACATGCTCCATTCACTTTGAATCCTGAAATTATTTCTCACTTTTTTGGGCAGGCTAGGGGATTTCCCTCTCCCATCTCAGGATATACAACATATTGAGTTTAAACATGTCCTGTGTAATCTGGGCATCGCAGCATGGAAGGCCGAGTGGATGAATTCAAAGTATCTTGAGGTCTGTCAGTGTGCTTCTGCAATCTATGATGTATTTCAAAATGGGATAATGCTTAAATGTTTTTAGGATTTGTTTTTTATAAAACACTTTGTGACCAAAAGCAGGTGCAAATGCTAAGTATTTGTGAATGAGATGTACTGTCAAGGAAAACTTTAAGGCTAGGCATATTGCAGGGTCTCAAGAATTACACCAACCCATCAGCATAGATGTAAGAGAAATGTTAGAGAAGAACCAGAGTGATCAATTACTCAGGAAATGAATTACGCAAGCTCTTTACGTTGAGGTGAACCAACAACTGGCTTAGATAACAGAAGGAGCAAGGTAAGGCTTTTGTTCTGACTGAATGGGCCAAATATAGTAAACTCACAAGAAGCTTGGAAGTTTGCCGGGAAAATACAAGACTGCATAATGTAAGGTTTTTGAAAACACCAAGCTGGAAAAGTAAAAATATTTAGCAAACATCATAATGATGTTAAGAAAAGATGATGAAAGCAAAATCAGTTGTACGTACAATACAGAGCTTGAGTGCAAGAAGGAAGAACAGAAGACTAGGAGGTATAGTAACAACATGGGAAGCGTGTGAAACAACAGAATTGACAGAAGAATGGAGAACTGAATTGTAGAGTGAAAAAAATCAAATTGTGACTACTATGAATTCCCTGGAAGAGAAATAATAGAGGAATAGTAGTAGCACACTAAGATGAAATGAGGGGATGTAAATAATGTAAGGATGAGGAAGATGGCAAGTTAATTGCAGAACGCAGAATCTGCCTCAGAGAGGGGTGCAGAAAACCCTGAGCACTGGCTGGAATGCAGGCATGAAATGATCCTGCTGCATTCGCTTGACATAGCGACAGAAGGTTTTCGCAGATCGTCATCTTGTCTCTCACTTACTGCAGCTCTGGTGTTCAGCTCTGGGAGTAACTTGGGAAATTTGTCCTAGTGATGCTCTTGTCAGTGTTTTCTCCTCCTTGCCTAGCTTCCCTTTGCCTGGTATTTATTTCTTCATGTTTCAGCAG
>NW_009694881.1:100699-103311 GCF_000703405.1 Apaloderma vittatum
CATGAAGATGTGACTCGTCAAAGCTAATGCAGGTTCTTAGGAGGCACATCTCAACACATAATCAAACTGAATCTTGGCCCTGTTTTCTGCTGTTGTCCTTGGCTTTGTCCACCATGTGTTTTCCAGTTTGGATTGTTTTATGGGCAAGACACTTGCTTTACAACTTTATAACATGGACATACCATGACAGGGAGCTGTCAGGCCTTTTTAAGTATTATTAAAACCTCGCCTCAAGGAATATTTTATGTCAGATCATATTATACTCAGCATGGACTTTGCGTTTGCGTACTAACTTCATATGCTCTTGCATCAGTTTATCTGAAAATACTTAACTTGTATTTCACTCTAGGGGTCGCTTTATCTACACAAATTCTCCCTGACCTTGCACCTTTTCATAGATTTTTGTGACCTGACAATAGGTTTTGGTAATTCTTGGGGCTGTGTGTTACATTGTTCTCTCACAGAAATTGTTTCATACCTATCAGATGGAGGGATGAGGATGGCTGCTGTGAAAATTTTGAATTCTTAAAGAATGTAAGTCTAGGAGGGACTGTTGTGACATCTTACTCTAACTTCCTACATAGCACTGGTCACACTGTTTGCAGAACTTTCTTGAATGATTCCTGAGCCAAAGAATATCTTTTAGCAAAACTGTCTAGTGAATTTTGATTTAAGGATTATAGGTGATGAGAAAACCTGCCCTGAGGCAAGATACTTCAATAATTAATTGCTTTCAAAATTTGTATCTTATTTCTGCTTTGCATTTATCAATGTAGCTACACATTATGTCTGGGCTCTGATACCTTTTTTGTCTTCCAGTTTAGGGTGCTTTCACTATCGGAAATCTTTTCCCTGTTTGCTTGCCTCTAATCTGACTGAAGCTCTCTGTTATCGTTCTTGTTAAACTCGGTACTCTGACCACATCTTCCACCTCTGTCAGTAACACAGGCTTCCAGATTTTGGACCTTCTTTTCTGGAGCCTTTTAAACTACCAACTTTTTAAAAATTTGACCACTAACACATGATACTGGAACTTTGTCTTCTATACTTTAAAGTTTACTGTGAGAGTTTTACTGTGAGAGTTCCTCACACAGAGATTTACCAGTGGGGTTTTTTTGGTTGTTTATTTTTTTTTGTTTTGTTTGTTTGTTTTAACCTTGTGGAATTGGCCAAGGAAAAAGAAAAATCTAAGCAGTTGTGGAAGACTGTTTTCCTTTTTGGAAAAGGAAGAACAGACCTGTGGGTAGCGCATGATCAGCTATGGTAAGCTTTCAGCATTCTGCATATGGCAATAAAAATCCATCTTTTGTAGAGAAAGAAATTATAGTTAGAGGGGAATTAAACAACATCAATTTTTACCTCAGAGGTCAGTGCTTTTCATAGTTGTGAAAGATTACTGTTCTAGTGTAAGGTTTTACATCTTCTCCAAGCACCTAGGATCCTCTGTCAGACAGACTGAAGCTGAATTGGGATGAAAGCCCTTACTATGTTTGAGGGAATAAATGTTTGAGTAATTGCAGGAACTGCTGATATTTTAGTGCTTTAATGAGGAGATAACAGCATCTGAAGTGCTCTCAGACCTGTACTGAAGCTTATAGACCTCTATAAACATAGGTTATGTTTTTAATGCCAAAGAGAGCAAAGTATGTTAGAAAAAAGTAATACCCACATTTCATGGCTCTGCAGAATGAAGAGGGAAAAAAGGCTGAAATAGACACCTCAGAGCAGAGGAAGATGGCCAGGTCAGCTCTCAAAATAACAACAAGCTTATCTAAGAAAAAGGGGCACATAATGTAAGGAAGAAGTTCTTTACCCTGAGGGTGACGAGGCACTGGAACAGGTTGCCCGGGAGGGTTGTGGATGCTCCATCCCTGGAAGTGTTCAAGGCCAGGCTGGATGGAGCATTGAGCAACCTGATCTAGTGGGAGATGTCCCTGCCATGGCAGGGGGATTTTGAACTGGATGATCTTTGAGGTCCCTTCCAACCCAAATCATTCTATAATTCTATGATTTATTATTCCTTCTGCAAAATCATTTTGGAAGCATAGCAATAACATATTTATTGAAAGATGAACCACAGATGCTAGCTATGGTGGTGATCTTGCCCAGGTAGAGTATTAAAAAAGAAACTTGTTCGACGTCTCCATGAGAGTTTTGCTGAAGTACATTAATTGTCTTGTGATAAAATCACATTTTTTTTGGCAATGAAAGCGAGGGTGTAGTCTTTGATATATCTTCCTAACTGTTAGAAGAAGGGGAAGTGAGGGAGTGCATGGAACCCCTGGATTGCAGTCCAGATTGCTTCCCAGCTATCAGAGATGCAGAAGGCATTTGTTCTGCTCTTGCAGAGACACCTATCCATTACAGGTGGTTTTTTGTCTTTTCTTTTTTTTTATGCTGCTGATTATGTCTTTAAATAAAAGCTCCATCTGCACTAGAATCATAATCTCCACTTTCTGTAGTGGCATATTACCAAGTTATGTAAGAGAGGGTACGGTCGTGTTGCGTTATAGTTGCCAAATATGGAACTACAGTCCTGTTGTTATCTTCCTGTTATCCTACTAGATGCATTAAAGTGCATGGAGATGTCTTAAACCCAGTGGGTTTGTCAG
>NW_009694881.1:103342-109230 GCF_000703405.1 Apaloderma vittatum
CCTACAAAAGCCTTTTAATTGCCTGCAACTTTATCCTCAGAGTGTGGTGCTAAATGATAATCTAAGGAATTTGGTCAGAGAAGCCTACCTTCAATTAAACTGGAAGGGGGTACGACGGATGAAAGAAGAGGCCCTTGAAGTATGGCTCTGACTTCCTTATACTTGGTCTGTCAGAATCTGAGTCTGTTCATCTAAAACTCACCCTTTTCTGTACGCTGTAGAGGATGACAGATGTTCAGAGGGACCTGACATGATTAATGTTTTTGCTCTGGGAGGCGGGAGAAAATGTTATGATTTACTTATATTATTGATTCCCTGTGCTTTGTTCAGAAGTTTTTAGCAAATGCTGCAGTTGCTTTTCTAAGCTAATGCCTGAATTCTATATGTTGTTTGTTTTTGTTTTTGTTTTTTCCTGGCAGTAGCAGTGGTTTATTTTGGCTGACTCTGAAAGGTTTCACACCTCAGCTCTAAGGCTATGCCTCCAGATCATATTGCTACCACTGGGATTACTTGTTTCACTGTCATTCATCTGTACTTTAGACAGTCATCTAGGACAGGCCTTGTACTTAAAAAGCTCTGGCTTCTTGTTATTTTCGATAATGATGCACAAGGCAGAGAACTATGGGGGCAGTAGAAATATAAATATCTTACCAGTACAGGGCAGTTAGATCTTTTGGTTCCTTAGTAATTGTCTGAGGAGCAACTTGAATTTCAAGTAGGTTTTGTATTTCATTGTGAATATTTCACGTACTTCTAAGAGACAGCCAGAATCCATAAAGGTCATGTACTATTGTTGATTCTGTGTCATTTGTCACAAACCAGCCAGCTGCTAAGATCCCCTGATGGCCAACATTACCTGGCAGCTCAGATAGTTTTGGGAGAGCCATGTAAGAAGCAAAGGAGGATCAAGATGGAGATGACACTGATGCTGGCAGGGTGTCAAAAGGCCTGTTTGGAGACATCACCGTTGTTTCTGTTCTCCACAGCACTAGTCCACAGCTCATATAAAGTTAACCAGTGCATGACAGGAAGACTCTTGTGCCACAAGTCTATAGTCTGAATATCAACTCCAGTTGCCTATTAGGCTGAAATGTCTACTTTCCTCTGTCTCCCCTGTAAATTTACTTTTCTCCTCTGCTGGAGAAGTTTGAAGTCTGAAGCAATAGAAAGAAAAAAATTATCATCAGCATCAACAACTTATAGACAAATGAAAACACTAAAAAAATGATGGCAAAATAAAAATAAACTGAAACAAATCCAGTAAACTATACTTAAGCTAGAATATACCACCAAAAATGCTCTTGACATGTTATAATTCCTGTATTTGTTACAATAAGAAGATGCTCTTTACCTTGGAGGCAACATAAATTCAGTGTGTTAATACACGGGCTGCCAAGGCTAACGCTGCTTTTATTTAAATATTATCCTGAGCACAACATACAGCCACTGCAAGTTCGCAGCATGTAAATCATTGTTGTGCTATAGCTGCCTCAACCTATTTCTTCCTCCTCTTTTCTAACATTGTCAAAGTTTTGTTTCATTTCTCCCCTTCCCTTGAATAAATGCTGTTTTCACTGCACAGCTCCAAGCTACCTCTTTATTGCCAGTTCCAGGCCTATGGTACCTGGAGTTAATCGCCCTTCAGCTACATATTGTTAACTGTGATGTGCCTGCTACCTCTAAAGGAGGAAAAGGCTTCTTTTGATACTAGAAAATAAGATATATTCTACTGAATTGCTGGGCGGGGGGGGAGCCTTTGTTGAAAGAAGGGGACTACAGCTATTTTTTATTAGTGTTATAAAGAAATCCGTACTCCATTGAGAGCAAATGCTGCAATGCGAGGGAATGTAACAAGTCCTGTGCTATCAAGACATTATTTACAGCTTGTTTAATGAACTCAATTTCATTTTTATCTTTACCTTGTATGTAGATAAAGAAACAAATAAAGGAATAATAATAGGAGATTTCTCCAGCAACAATTTTGGGGAGAGGAAAGATGAAATAGCAGTCTCGACCACAGATATCTTGGTCACATTGTCAGGATGGACAGCTCAGTCTGTCATTCATTGCCTGTGGCAGTGAATTGGGACACGAGTTGTTGATATGACAGTAAACAGAGAATTACATTTTTCTACACTGTATGGAAAACATAGATGTATTCTTGTTCTCTGTGCCTCTGAACAGGAGAACAATGCTGATAGGAGCCCACTACTTTAAATCGTTGTTGGCTATTCAGAGCACTGACAATAGAAAGCAGTTGTGAACTGAAAAAAAAACACAACCTACTGGAAATGACAGTAAACAATTTGGCATATGTGGAACAGAAATTAGGCTGTTTTTATTCAAATGGTTGTTAAATTCTTAAGCAGCCGCCAGATTTGTTTTGGGGCTTCGAGTGATTGTGAGGTGTCCTATTCTCTCAGTTTGATTTCAGTTCTTTGGATACAAGAGTTATAAACTGAAACATTTAAAAACATTTAAAAAAATAGTGACTGTTTAGTATTATGCCTCAAACGGACAGAAACTCCTGACAAAGGCCTTGCCTCTGCACCAGAAATGGACATCTAGAGACGTGTTGGGAAGGGGGAGCTTGTTTGTTTGTTTTTTAATTACTTGTTAATTTTTTTTTTATTTTATGGAGTTTACTTGGAACAAGAACTGAGTTAACATCTGAGAGTCTTCCTATAGAGACATGTACCTCTAGGAAAAAAGTTATGTTCCCATCCAGTTTGGAAGATGAGTGCAATTCTTCTGTGTTCACAGTGGTGAAAATGAGTTTTCAAAACTCCTCGTGTGGCTATTCAGAAATACTCATATGGAAACTTTAAACCCCTGGTATATTTGGCTTCCATTCTGTTTCTGTGGAATGTGTAGGAAGATGCCCTGCCTCGTTATTTAGGCCTTAATTTCTTCAAGCTGATAACTCTTGTTTAGTTAATTAGTTAGTTATATTCCCATTAGGCTTTTGACTAGTGCTCCTCTCACTGCTAGTTGTCCAGCCTAGAAACCTCGTGCAGAGCTTGGGCATGTTTGAGCAAGCAATGTATTAATGTGGTAGCTGGAAGCTGCGAGGCTCAGCAGGACTGAGCATTTGCCTGAGCTTCTGTTGTTTTAATTCCACAAGTCCTGTCATATTCCCTGGGCTTTGGAGTGAGCAAGAAAACCCCAAAGGCTACAGGAAGGAAAAATCCTCCTTCTGTTTTCAGAGATGGAGGGAAGATAGGGATTGGGAAAAAACAGATCTTGTGACCCTTCGCCCTCAGGAGATGTGGGACACGTATTTAGTGGCATTCAGTAGACTGGAGTGTTTGGAAATAGCTTCTAGTTTGATTACGAGGAGTGTGGGCAGCTAACCACAAAGTGGCCACCTTCCATGGAAGTTTACCACTGTCAGAGAAATGTGGTTTGGTGTGGTGTTAGGGTCCATCTCTCTCCCCCCACATATTAATTTTTATGTTGCATTTAGGTTTAACTTAAGGACTTCCCCACTGCCTGTGCCAAAATTATGGTGAAACGCTACAGGAGAATTTTTTTGTTGGAGGGATTACTCAGCTGGGAGTTCTGAGGCCACTGGCAGTCCCACGAGGGCAATGTGTGGTGAGAGTTCCCTTCCCTTAGAGGTGATAGGTCTTTTTACTCCCCCATCTGAACTCTTGAGGCAGTATCAGAAACTGTCTTGCTGTGTTTATCACCCTGTCATGGTGCAACCACATTTGTCCAAACCTAGGAGATAAGTTTGATTCTTGACACTTTCGTCCTGTGGCAACAGAGGAACTGCTATAATGACTTTTGTGCGGAAGGAAACTTAGGCATGCTGTGGAGGAGGCTAAGATGGGAGGCTAGGGATGCATTTTCTTGGAGAGAGTGAGTCAAAGCAAACTGGAGTATTTGTTGGTGTCGTTAAGTGTGCCGGGTGTCCCTCTGCTTATGGGATATGGGAGAGTTCCTCTGTGATCCTCTGCCTGCAGGGCTAGTAGCTATCTTCCCAGCAGTGATTTATTGCAAACTGAGAGACAGACAGCTAGTAAAACTGATGGAGTTTTGCAATTATTAAAAATTTGGCAAAAGAAAAAGGAAACTGTAATGGTATGTGTGCATAGGCAAAGTAACGTAACATTACACAAAGCAAAGCTACTGTCTGTACTGTCTGTTAAAGCTGTCCTGCAAAGCCTGCCCTTGTAACACAGTTGTGTTGCTCAGCTTCTGGTCTGTATTATTCAGTGAGCTCCCAGAAAACACCATGTCCTCAGAGAGTGAAACAGGTGTGTTTTTCTTCCCTGCATGTCTAGCAAGAAACTGCCTTCTGTGCCTGCTCTTTGGGGGTGCAGAAGTAATTCTACTGTCCCTTGGCAAAGGAGAAACAGAGCTCTCTCTCACATTTTGAAGTTTTTATCCACCCTTTCCTGAGTCTCTGGAGGGTAGCAGAGCTCATCCTGACGTGCTTGGTCTGTTACACCAGTACTCCTCATGGGGCTGGGAAGCCTTCAGGCATCCACTGTGCTGCACAGGGTTAAACAGACTGTGAGATCTGAAGTCAGGGAAGAGTGTCCTTCTTCAGGATGGCATCTATTGAATAATTCTTTTGCTTCCTGTGGCATGACCCTTTATGTATCAGTCCTGTAAGGTCCATTCCAGCCTAGGCCATTCTATGATTCTATAAGAATTATGATGAAATTTGTTAAAGTGGGGATTTCTGTGGCATGGGCCAGTGAGATGCATGTTTTCAGCATTCTTTAGCATTATCCCAGTTGTGATTTGTCTTTGGACAATTTTTGCACTTATACAACTGCAGTGGGAATATTTCTGAGATCCTGAAAATTGTTGCAGGACATGGAAGCTCTTTACTGTGCTGCTGTTCTCCTAACCTGAGCTTCCTACACCTCACTACAGTGCTAGAAACAGAAAGAAAAGACTAGAGAAAATATGCGTATATTCTCACATACACAGGTGGTAGAAGTTTCTTAAATACTTTGAAGGTGGATATAATTTTGGGTCTGGGGAGCTGATGAGAGAGGTTTCGATACGGAGATACAGATTATTTTCATTGATTGGAAAACAGAATTTTGAACAGTACTGCAAGTACTGCAAAAATGTTGTATGAAATATGGAAGAAGACTCTGAGAAACCTCTTCCAGTGATTGCTTCTAGATACCAGCCTATCATTTGTTGTCCAGGTAGCATGGAATTTGAGAAACTTAAGTAGTTCTACAACCTTTTGTAACCGACCTACGGGTTAAATGTCTGTAGGTGATGTCCCTCCATAAGTTGGAATCAAATCTCAATGGTCCGCTGCTGAGAGGAGCATCAGTTAGGCAAATTAGGAAGTCACTGAGTCTGAGTTTAGGAAAACTAATTTATTACTTCTCTTTTTATAACAACAATTAACAGACATGGACAGAAATGATAAACAAGGTTTTATGAAAAAAGGAGTCAAAAGACTTTTTTTCTCTGAGGAAAGAAAATAAAATAACATTTTCAGTGAAACTTTTTCCAACCCAGTCCGTTTTATTACTACTTCATGTACGTTATGCTTGTGAATACTCTTGTAAATACAATTGCAGCTGGTGGTATTCATTCGCTCTGTGTTACTTCTGGAGAGACAAGGAGAGAGTAAGCATCTTTGCGTATGAAATCACATTTTTTATTCAAATATCTTTTGAAAATCAGGACACAGCTAACAAAGGCCATATTCAGTTACTAGTTTCTTGAATTTGGGAATAATCCAAATTTCTCAGAAATTTTAACTCCCTGCTTGACTTCTTTACAATTACATTATTGACTTTGACTAGAATTTACCAGTTCTTGCCAGGCCTTAGAACAGCTCCTGTAATGAAGGGGATATAGTGGAGATAACAGTGGAAAGTTATAATACTTTGAAGTCTGTTCAG
>NW_009694881.1:109261-115806 GCF_000703405.1 Apaloderma vittatum
TTCTTTTCTTTGGCAGAGGCTGGAGGGAGCTAGTGTGTGTTTGGTGTTTTTATTTTTTTTTAATGCAGTTTAATTGTGCCATGGTATTAAGACAGTACATCTTTAAGTTTTCACATGAGAGTATGAGCTTTGGTATGACAGAATATCAAAGTGAAAATTAATGTCCGCCACTTGTATATTGCCTAGACGTTACTTTAGAGGGAGAACAACAGGAGCGAGACGAAGCCATACATATGTTAAATTCACATCAGTAATAAAGATTAAGTAGAAGTTAATAGCATCCCAGTCATGCTTGTGGAGGTAATCTCCTTTCTGAAAATTCAAAATTAGATTTGGAGGATCGAAGCAAACAGGGGGTGAGACTTTGGCGTAATATTTTAATCAAATTGTCATGAATGAGTGGATACAATTAAGAATTCTGTCAGTCACAGTGCTGAGCCCCTTTTGTTAGTCAGCTGTTGTGAGGGATGCACTAGGGCATCGTGGGTAGAGATTAAACTTGACCTTTCCCAGGATCTTCATTTTTGACCCTCTGGCTAGGCTTTGCTTGTCAGATGGCTATTTCATTATTTATTTATTTATTTATTTAAGAGAGAGGGTTGCAGGGGTTGGGGACAGACAAAGATGTTCTCTCTGTGGTTTTTTTTTCTTTTTTCTTTTTCTCTTTCTCTTTTCTTCTTTCTTTTTTTTTTTTCTTCTTTTTTTGCCCCTTTTTATTTTCCTTTTTTTTTTTTCTTTTGCTAAATACAGCAGGCAAGACTCAATAACAGCTCCCTGTCAGCTGCGAAGTGCCCATCTAAGCCTCCTTCCTTCATTACTTCTCTGATATGTACTGTATGTAGTTCCTTGGACAAATTTACAGCTGAAGAATCTATCCCAAAGGCAATACAACTTCACGTGCAAGGAAATGTTTTCTATTCAATAAGTTGTGCTCTAACATCACTACAGCAGGGCTGCTTTGGTTCTCAAGTCCTTGAGATAACTTGGGCTTTTTTAATAGAAATTTTAACCGTGTTTCTCAGCAGGGTTTCTAAGAGTACTTTTGGACAATCTTCTGTTGCTGAGAAATATTCTTCTGTGCACAGTCCTCCAAAGATTATGACAAACTGAACACTGAGACAAAGAATCAAATAGATTTTCCCTTTGAGTTAAGTCTGATGATACATATTTTAATTGCTGTTTGTTTAAGAATGTACTCAAGTATGGACTGATTCACAATGAAAGTATATTTTATTGCAAGAGTTTCTTTGGATTCAAATACTGTGGGATCAGACTAATAGGTGTTTGTCTAGTGGCCTGTTACAACAATTTGTATTGCAGAACATTTTGTCGCTCCAACTGAGGTCGGATTCTCCTGCATTAGTCATTTTATACAAACCGTCTGACACCGCTTCTCTCTGCTTTGGGATCTGTGCAACTGAGCTATGGAACTACAAACCTCAAAACTTGCCTGAGAAGAGACTGGTTTAAACAAACAAAGAAACAAACAAAAACTTGAACCTCAAATCAATAAAAATTTGTATCCTGAAATCATACTGATTAGCACTATTGTTGCTGAAAACCTGCATCGAAAAGCGTCCTGGAGAAGATATGTGATTCAAAAGGCTGATTTGATGGCTCTTCCCAGTGGTTTTACCAGTGTCCAAGCATTGAAATGGTCTGCATCTGCTCTTGGAAAAGCTGGGGGAAAAGAAAATAAAACCCATGTTATTTCAACCCCATAAATGGCTCCCCAAGGCATTAAAGTACATAAATGCAACTACAAGAAATGCAAATATTAGAACCAGGGCTCACCACTCATTTATAAATGAAGATAAATCAGTTGTATGCAATAAACCGAGATTAACTTGATGCCTGAAGCATATTCTATATTAGAGGTTTCCACATGCTCGCACATAGGTGGATTGTATTTTTTTCTTTTTTGTTTTCTTCTTTTTTGCTAAATAAAAATAAATTTATTATATTAAGGTGATCTCAGATGATTCTTTTATTTTCTCTCTCCTTTTTTCTTTTCCTTCCCTGAATTTTTATACAGTGTTTGGTAAATAGAAAGAAGTGCTTTCAACATTGGGTGACAGTATGTAATCTACATTCCTACTGTTTGTTTTACCTTTTGTTACAGAAAGAATAAAGTCTGTGCAACTTGTGCTAGCACATCAGTTTCTTTGCACTCCTCTGTACTGTAGGACCTAATTATATTTTAACACTGCTCTTACTTCATTTGCCTGGAGAATTATTTCAAATAAACTGACAGACCTATTGTGTTGTGACATCATAGTAACTATTTTTTTTGTTTCAGGTTTTGTTTGTGTTTTTGTTTTTTTTCTGGGGTTGTCGGTTTTTGTTTGATTTATTTATTTATTTTAAAATAAAATAGAGAAAACAAGCCCTTCTGTGAATTCAGCGGCAGCACAAGAGATTGCATTAACAACATTTAAGCAAAGTGTTGAAAACATACTGAAATAAACGCTAGTGCACTTCAGGGGTTGAAAGGAATATGCATCAAAATGCTTGGCATTTAATTTTTTTTTTCTTTGGGAATTTAGCCAGTGAAATATAGCTGCCAGTGTCTCAGGCCTGCGTGTGTTCTTCTGCAATATGCTCTCGATCAATCAGATTTGCATAACTAAACTGTCGGCAAGCCCGCTCGGCTGCCCAGGTGCAGGACCATTTGCATATAGAACAGTGAGGAGGTCCCAAGAGTCACTTCAGACTCCAGTGACTGCTGAGCCCGCAGTCCACACCGCACTGGAAATGAAATTGGAATGACAAAAAAATGGTTGTGCTAGTCTGCAAGGGTGAAATATGCACTTGTGTTTCAAAGGTTATGTAGAGATCACAAGACAGCATTCAGGCACGAGAATATGCACAAGCCTACAGGAAAGCAAATACCGTCGCGTGGAGTTTGTTTCCCTTCCCCCAGCCACAATGCAAATTTGTTTATTTTTATATATCTGCATGTAGGGATATGTCTATATACCAATTTTTTTTTCCTTTCAGGTTGTGTATGACAATTTCATGTATTCTTCAATCCTTAGGTACAGAGGAGGCAAGAAATGTGGGTACATTTTAACTATATAGTTCCAATTAATTCTCCTGGGGGACAAAATATAAATAAATAAGAGACCTTTCCCTCGAGTTTATTTCTCTCTGGAATGTTTCAGCATGTTTGCCTAGAAGTCTATCTCCTGCTTCCTGGACTATTTATTACTCAATTAGAAGAGCTAAATGGTGAATAATTACCACAAAGTATTGATATAGCTGGAAATAGAATAAGAAAAAAAAATTGATTACAATACTGATTACTAAAAGCTCTTTATCTGAGGCTTGCCATAGATATAGTTATCCCCATTTTACAAGCAGGAAACTGAAATGCAGAGTGCTGAATAATTTTCCTCTAGGAAAAAGCAGAGATCCATTGGCACTCTGGATGAAACAGAGCAATTTAGTGGTAGTGCGAGAGATCTGGTATAAGCTTCTCTGTTCTCACCATTAAGGAAGGTGGCTTCTTCTTTCCCATAGGCATTGAAAGCAAAAGATACTCTTCTTAGCTCGCTTGATTAGGCTGTAGCGTCAGATGCCGTTTTTCCAAGGCATTTTTTGAGGTCCAGTATGTGGCACGTGGAGCTGGAGCTGACTGCATCTTCTCCTCACAGCAGAGCATGTCCCAGCCCTGGGAAGGGAGGAATGCTGCAGATATAGCCCCTGCTGAAATGTGCTGATTTGGTGGAGGAGGGCGGGAGACAAGGTGTGCCTCCTGGTTTGAATGTCAGTTGTTGTCAGGTTGGCATCCTGAGCTGTTTCCATGACAACAGCTTTTTGTGCTGGGGACGAGGTCATGCACCTGTGATCTCGATGAAAAGGACAATGAGAGAGTGTACATTATTTAAAGCTTTTATCTTCCAGTACGTGTTTGAGTATAACCTTGAAATTGGGTGAATAAAGGGCAAAGTATATTTCTATGCATAGGAGTGAGGCAAACTAGATTTGGTTAGGAAGAGGTGTGAAGAAGATTGGAGGCATTTTAAAGCATGGACACCTCTCTGAGTTTTCCTGGATGGGTCAGGCTGTCTCATCAACTTTCCATCCAGGATAGCAGCAAAAATTTCTCTGGAGTGAAGAGAGTCCATCCTTCTTGTGAGACTGGAAAGAAGGGGGAGGAATAGGCAAACAGTTCAGCAAATGGCTTTCGGTTGGTACTTTTCCTAAAAGGCACTTGGCTTACGTTGGCCATTGCGGTTGTGCTTTGGATGACCACCATGGCTCCTGTTGTGTGAGGCTCTGGTTAAAAGGTGAATGAAAACAAAAATAAATTGTTGAACCAAAGAGCTTCCAGTTGGAGTGATTATTTATCACTTGACAGACACCTTGATTTGTTAAGAATGCCTAAATACTTCTGAAGCTCCACTTAAGGCTTAAGTGAGATGGGACCTGCTAGAAATAAATAGAAACTGTATTCTGCAAGAACTAAGTGAAAAGAAAATTCTGTAAGACAAAAATTAAAACCAGGCAGAGATAGTTGTTGTTTTTTTTTTTTTTGTTGCAGCTTCTTTTTCTGTCATTGTTCTTGGTGTTGCCAATTTACTAACTTCAAAGCAGAATTGGGCTGGCTGTAATTTTCTTCCTTTCAGAAATACTGGAAAACATTGTGGAAGTATTTTGTCTCATGAGGAGAGAAGCCTATGGGTGGCTCAATGTGACCAAAAAATAAAGCAGAAAGACAATTCTGTAAAAGAATACTTAAATAATGAAATCAAGTGAACTAACCCAAAATGTGGAAAAAGTGAAAACCTCAGCTGACTCCAATGCAAATGCAAATTGTATTACTACCATTCATAAAATATCTTTGTCTTTTTGTATGATCTATATAGGTAAATATACTCTTTGACATTTCTACTTTAAATACTTATCTATTTTTGGCCATGAGAATAATCTGCACAGCATATTGAAAGATAATCCATAGACCACCCCTGTAAAGCAAGAGGTGCAGTGAGAAAAATGGAAAAAAATATCTTTGACTATAGGTCATGAACTTCAAAGATTATTTGGATTAGAATTTTGACAGCCCATGTACATCTAAAACCAGAAGATCCAGAGTGACTTTCAGATATCTGCTGTTTATAGAGGTGAAAGGAACTGCACCAAGGGAGGACAAGTAAAACATCACAAAACAAGGAGAATCGTTAGATAGTCCAAGGAGTGGTTACAGCTGTTAAAAAAGACCATAAAGGTTAAGTGGTGGAAGCAGGGATGACTGCAGCTCAGACATATGTTTCCTTCCTTGTGCTCTTGCAAGGCAAGTGATCCCTACACTGCCAGCCTAATGGATAACACGGATTTCTTGCAATTACTTCTCCTGGCACTGGCGGCCTCTTCCCCAAGATGGAACTGCTAGAGTCTGCGGGAGGTCGGGAACAGGTTTGTTAGGCTGACATGAGAAAAATAGACCTACAGATGTACCCAGTGTCACAGCGATCTCCTGTCCTCAAGGCGATGAGGGGTGTCTTACAAGGCGAACTGGCCCCACTAAAGCAGGACAAGTTAGAGTCCATGTCTCCTCAGTGTTTGCGCCAGCACAGTGATGATTCCAGGCTTTAATATTTACACATTTAAAGTCTCCTTCTCTCTTTTGATATGCAAGAGAAGACACTCACCGACTCCCTCCCTCCCACCTCGGTGTAGGTCAGCTGCTGTGCTCTGTGCCACTGGGCTTGGAGATAGCTGAGCAGGGAGAGCAGTGCACAGCCACTGTTACTGGTGATGTATGAGGGAGAGAGAGATCACTGTCACAGTGTATCTGCTATTTTCAATTTAATTAGTAGTCAGAACTTCATTTGTCAACTTAATCATTGCAGGCAGACACCGCAGAGATGGGAAGTGGGGGAAAAAAATCATGAAAACAAACAAAAAAAGGCCCATTTGTGGCTCTGGGCATATTTTATTTGTTTCTTGGCTCAGTTTATTTCAATATTTCATATATGTCAAAGTTTAGATTAAAAAAAAAAGATTAATGGATGTAGTCTTGTCATTAAAAGCACTGGTTGCAGAGGAACTGGTTTCCTCAAATTCTTTCAAATTCTGCCCATATTCCTGTGAGTTGCCTTTGCGTCAACTGTGGGGGACAAAACGTCCACCAGTCCCATTCGTGCCCCCACAGCTGCCCTGCTGGACCCTGCAGGCCTTGTCCCTCGCACTGGTCACAAGGAAAGAGGTGCTGGCACTACTACTCAAGTATTTTCCTCTAGGTGTCTTCAAAAGAGCTAAATGTCTTACTCCAGCCTATTCTCAAGCAGTGTGACCGTGAGGAAACTCCTGCTGCAGTGTAAAGGTCATCCTCCTTAATCCTATTGTCTTACAACCATGCTATTGTCATGCTTTTCTCTATTATCATACTTTCCAAAGTGGATTAATAGTGGTGTGCTATTACTTTGAGGAGTACTTCAATGGTAGGTGGCAGTTCCTTTGTACTTGCTGTTTTTTAGCTTGTGGCTTGTGTTCAAGGGCTGCTGGTGGCCCTCACGAAGGGGCCTGTCCAACTGGCCAGG
>NW_009694881.1:115837-122700 GCF_000703405.1 Apaloderma vittatum
ATAATTTGCTGGGCTCTGGGCCATACCTGGCTTGCAGGGTGTACCTGCCACAGGTCCTCGCGTTGCTGCCCAGCAGTACCTTTGGCAAGGAAAAGGAGGGAAGAACAGTTTAGGGAAAAGAGGTGAATTCATAGGAATAGAGGTCAGTGGGAGGCACAGGATTCTGGGAGGGAGTTGTGGAATAGCGGGCTCCCTGCTCCACAAAGAAGAGCAGGAGGACTGACATTTGGTTTGGGCTGCAGCCTTACCAATGGCTGTGAAGTCCCCTGGGAAATGATCCTGTGCAAAATCACATCAGAATCACTGAGTAATGGAAAGTCCTTGAGGAGTTGTAGAGATGGAGAATCTTACAGCCCTGGAATCCTGTCATATTTTATCATAATATTGTTGGTGACAGTTTTGCTATCGTGGATGCAGGTGATTGGGAGTCTGTCTGTGGCTGGAGTGCGTCGGCTGGTGGTAGCGGTGGCATCAGACTGATGCTAGGCAGTCCCAGTAGAACCTGTGGAGTATATATCCTGAATAGATTGTGCAGACTCAAAGGCTGGAGAAGAAGTGATGAGTGTCATGAACTGAAGTGACCAAAGTCACCAGAAAGGCAGGTGGCAGGGTTGGGACTGGAGCTCCTTTCCCGTGCTCCCTTGCCTCACGGGGAAAACTGTGCTGTAAAATCCCTGCTGTGGCTGCCACCCTCTGAGACGGCGTGTCGTCTCGCTTGTCATCAGCTGCTTAACTCTGGCCTGAAAGAACAAGATTTATCATGTGTTTATGTGGATTTGCTTTGTGAAAGCACAATGGTCCATGTATTAATGCAGGTCTTGCGAAATATGTCAGCTCCTGATTTCTCATTGGACTGTTATTTTTTCCATAAATGTATAGCTAGCTTGTAACTTTGGTGGTTTTTGATTTTTTTTTTTTGCTTGTCTGGGGTTTTGTTTGGTAGGTATTTTTAGAACTGAACTTTTATTTTGTGAGGATCTGCTGAAAGTGAATATAAGAGTGTGTGCGACCATTGTCAGAGCACATTCTTAAAGGGTGTGTGAATGTGCTTGTATGGCCAACTAACCAGATGTGTTGGAAGACCAAACTGCCTGGCTTCTGCTATGATGTGACATGTCACGAGTCACTCCAGCTCCCTCCGTGCCTTGCTGCTTCATTTCCTTCGTCCATCTCAAATACAGCTCTTCAGCAGTGCTTTCTTCACTCCCTATGCTAAGCACAGCAATCCAGCCTCGCACGGCCTGAATCATAGTTTCATGCCAAAGTACTGCTGTAACATAAATAATATGTAAAATGTTACATATGTATTATAATTAATTTAGTAACGTGGTCTCTTATGCAGGATTAATGGAGCTTTTAGGTAATACTGTCTTCGTTTCTCAATTTAGTTTTACTGTAATTTGTAACACTTCTCTGAAGCTTCTTTGTTTTGAACATTTCTAATATGCCTGAAGTATTTTGGTACATGGTATATAAATACAATAGGAATAATTTTAAAAAGCAGAATACCAATCCTGACAATGTCACTCTTGCTCCTTCTCCTTCAGTCAGTCTTCTAGTCAAGTTTCTGTAAGAATTTTATGCTTTTATGTCTAAAACAAACCTGCTATCAGAGAAAGCTCTTGATCAGACCTAATGAAAATAAGCTTTACTCCTATGAATTCTTTACTGCTATGAATTCTTTGTATTTCAAAGGAGCCCTTTATTAGGAGAACCCACAGCTTTCGAAAGCAAGGAATTTGTATGTTGTTGCAACAGCCTGTTGAATTAAGTGCTTATGATCCCCATTTTACTAATGAGCAAACTGAGGGACAGAGAGAAGTGACTTGCCTAAGGCTATGTGGTACATCAAGTTTTGAACGTGCCTGACTTCTGTCTTCAGCCACTTACCGTATTTTTTACTTCATTTAAGTTTATTTTTGTGTGACTTATTTCCCTAACATTTTTATCCTTTCACGTAACCCTCTTCATGGTGTAAATTGAACTATCGCTCTCATTAGTACTGTCTATTTAAAGTTTACTATTATTTTATATATATATATCTTTATATATAAACACACACATATATATTTGTATATACACATATATATACTGTCTTTCCATACAGATATATATTCATGTAAAGATCCACATTCTAAATGTGAGAGCTGCAATGGAAGTGTAGGGCCTGAGCCCAAGCTGTTGTTTGCTCCAGATTTCCTCATTAGCTAGATGTTGTGGCTCTAGGAAAAGGTGCCTGTTTACTTGGCATGTTCCAGTAATCTAATTGGAAAAGTGGAATTACCACTTAAAAGATGTGCAAGACTGATGGGGAGAGAAGATCTTTAAGTCATGAAGCTAAAATGAACTGAAGTTATATACTGGAAAGTGCTGTCGTTGCTGCTGTGGAGAGAAGCTTTATTTGAAATTACAAAATGAAAATTACCGATCAATGCAGCCAGAATGGAATGATTGATATTTCAATTGCACTTCTAGAAAATGTAACATGGCATAAAGATACACTATTTACCTTCTTTCAATTCCAAGTTTTTGCACATTATAATAACATATATAAGTGCATAAATGGGCATTTCCAGACGGTGCAGTTGGGAGCAGAGATGAGAAGAGCTGCAGTATATATCAAACTTCAGGCAAAGCTCAGCTGCAGTAGTATTTGCTTTAGTAAAATGGTGACAAGAGGGATTTCCTGTGGCTGGTGTTATGTTTTCTTTCTCTGGTTGAGGCTGTGTAAGATAAGGAGCAGGCATGAAATGCACCTGCTGTCATCTTCACAGACTCTGTTACCCATCCAACGACAGGATGAGGAATGCTTAGAGTGCAGGACTCGTTAACAACTTTTCTATCCCCACATCAGTTCCTGGGAAGTTCCTTAAAGTTCACAACTTAGTTCTTTCACTGTGAATAAACTTAGTTCATCTGCCCTTGTATCTCTGGACATGCTCGTGCAATCCCCGGAGGTGGATTTCCTGCGACTGATGTACTCCAGCAGTGACCTAAGACAAGAATTTATGCCCCCCACCTTTTTGATGGATGAAGTATGGAGTTAATATCATAAGAATGAAGAGCTTTGCTTCATTATACTTTATGCATGATATAAGAATCTCTTGGTATTTACACACAGTAAATAAACAAATTTCCATTCTAAAGATTGGGCAAGATCTCCATCCTCATGTTCCTGCTAATTATTTATGATTTCCAGATATGGCTAAGCATTTCTTCATTAAGAAATGAAGAATACTTACTTGTTTACAAATATTCCACACAAAAATTCACAGAACTTAAAGAATCTGTGTAGAGTCAGAAATTTATTTTGGCTTTTGGGAAAGCCTTGTTTGTAGAGTCTACACCTCTGGTTATATTTGACCTGCTGCTACTTCAAGGAAAGAATCTTGCCGTAAGAAAGTATAAAAATGTGTTTTTGAAACTGCCTATTCATTTTATTTTTGTTTGCTAAAGGTATCTATGCAGAGATTTTGAAACATTTATATAAATATTATGATTTTCAGGAATGCTTAGCTCATTGTAGTTCTGTAATCAAAAGAAAAGGTCATGTCCTGTGTGTGGTTATAGAAGAGCAATAGCATGATTCTGTTTTCTGCCACAGGCTTCTAACAAATTTATGCTGCTTTAGTGTAATATGGAGTTTGGCCTTTTTATACCATTATGCCCTATTCATTAGCCTTCCCAGAAACTCTCATTTTCTATGACATCATAAGTGGTTGCTATGGATATGATTGCTGTGACACAAACACGGTTAGTGATTAGGACACCAGATGAAAAACTGTTGTGTGAAGATGAACTCTTCAGGAGCTGCAGTCTGTTTTCATGCAAATCTCCCTAGTATAAAGCAGAGGATGAGGAATGCAGAAAATAGAATAAATAACTAGAATTGCCTCTAAATGAAATGTTTTACCAAGTTTTCCCTGAAGCGTCAGCACCTCTTTAAACATGCTGGTGATGGCCCATCGCAAAGCCAGATGTTACCATTTATCAAGTCAAGTAAAGAGCTCCTCCTGCTTCCACAAATATGAATTGAATATGAAATCAAATGGGAAACTGCTGCACTAACACTGCAGAAGATATAATGTAACTTTTAAGCTATCGACAGGCTTGAGGGTAAAAGAAGTGTCTGGCAGGAAAGAGTAAGTGTCTGCAGCATTACTTGTTTCATCTTTCAGAGGTAAAATTGCAGTCATATGTATAGACTTTAAATCACTTGATGGATGTCCTACAGGTTATGATTTCCTTCTCCTCGCTCTCTGGCACCTTCTCCTCCCATTCCATATGCAGGTCAAGCGCTTCTTAGGGAAAGGACCTGTAGTGAAAACTCTGAGCAAGCTTCCTAAAGCCCACACTAGCAAAACAGGCATGTAAGACACACAAAGAGCAATCATAAGTAATTGTTAACAGTTGTAAGCCTACTTTCTCTTCTATGTCAGTCTTAAACTTAGTGGGGAAAAATAAAAAGAAAGTTGGTCTACATTTAGCTGGGCGCAGCTGAGACAGCCCTGGATGACAATAACATGAGTTAGGAAAGGTTAATATGGTCTGTCCCTCCACCCCGTTCCCCAGCAGTGTTGGTCCTCATGCTTTGCAACATGGTGTAGAGTAGCTGAATTCCGCCTGACTCCAACACTGGCCTATATGGTCAGGCAACATCAACAGTAAACGTATTTATTCCTCTTGGTGTTTTACCTAGAAATTTGTTACTTTAACTCAGGCAGGGACATGGCTTTGTAGAATGTAGTAACCATTTTAATGGCGAATTAATGAAAGCCACTGACTTTAGGATTAAGTGCAGAATCAGTTAAAGACTCTAAATCTTTTAAAAAGGCACGCACAAAATGGCAGAAGCCCGCTGTTTTTGTAGCTCTAATAGTCTTCCAGAATACCTCCAGATAGGTTTGGATGGGAGAGGTGTAGGAAGACTGAAAAATTTGGAAAAATAGATATATTTTCATGAATGTAAGTGCTTTTACAGGTCTGAAGGTTAAGCAGTTAACTTCAAAGTACATATTGAGGGCAATTGAGCTGGAATAGCGTATAAGAAAAGTTTTAAGATGCCAGAAAACCAGTCTTGTTACCAAGCTTATGATTTTTATCACTGTATTGGGTTATGTTTTAAGTTTTCAAGCTTGTCTTTTTAGAAGTAATTTGTATGTTTCCTTTGTGCATGAAGTTTGAGAGATCAGAATCTGAAAAGCTGTACTGTGAAAAATGTCCTCTCATTGGAAATTACCATTTCGATCCTTTGCATGTTTTCTCAGCATTCACTCTGGTGCATAGTGATGAAGTGTACTACAGCCTACGAGGAATACAGGGTAGTTCTGTGATGCAATATTGACTGTGGTGGCTTTGGAGGTACATTTGCATTTCTGGCTGTGCTGTGGTGTGACCTGGTTCCTTCCAGCTTCTGGCTTAATACTTGCATGTGGTCTAGAGAGATCGTTTTTATAACTGCACTGTACAGCTGGTTTGTGCTAGCTTAGGTTATACTGGTGGAGACACTGCTGGAGGGGGTAAAATCAGTTCCCATTTTACCTCTCCACATGAGAGTGGAGTCACTGTTGTTCTGTGCTTCTCTAAAGAGAAGGCAGGGGCCATTCTGTCCCAGTGCTACCACTAACACCACTATCTCCTTCAGAAAGAGGAGCGAGACAAAGTCCACCCCACTCACAGTGGCTCCAAGAGGTCTTGTGCATGATTTCTGCCTCTCACAGCTTCCCCTCACTTTGGTGCCTGTTGTTCAGTTTGAGCCCAATATGTTTCAGGAGGGTGGTTGTGGAAGTGGGGGAGGGGGTCGCTAGATTATGGTTGCTGTGGGAACCATAACTTTGAATTTCTTGACATCTGTCCAATGACAATCTCAGCATTAACGTTGAATTAACATAGTTTTTTTGCATTTAATTAAAAAAGATGATGGCCTGGAATCTGTTAAGGAATTTAAAGCCAACATTTAAAGTGTTTTCTGGGAGCAGAGATGTCAGAGCCTCTGCTCTGGAAAGACTCATGTGCGCTCATTGAACAGTCTGACAACATACAATAGCCACAGAGACAAGAAGCAAAAGGAAAATATTTGTGAACTCCTTGTCTGCATGTCTTCTGGTGGCTTTGCCCATCTTTCCCATATGAAGGAAACAGCTCTGACTCAGTTTAAAATAACTTGGAAACTAAATAATTCTTTCGAGTCCCTCCATACGCCATCCCCAGTGCTGGCCACTGACTCACTTGCATGTGTAGGCTGAGTTTTCTGGGGGCTTATTTCTCCAGCCCACGCTGTCGTCCTGCAGCTTCTTAAGAGATGATGGCAGAAGCTCTTTGCATGTATCAAGATAGAGGCACAAGACGGTAGTGAGTGTCTGACTACAGTATTCATCCTGATTTCTGGACCGTTAGAAATGTATTTGGGTTTCCCACGTAATATTGCAGTGCACTCGCTAATTGGTTTTGATTTTGAGGGTTAAGCAAAAAAATGTTTACAACTGATAGGTGTTTCACCTTGAAAGGTTCAGAGGCGCTGAGCTTTAGAACTCTCTTTTGTAACCTCATGTTATTTCAATAAGTTCAGCTATCAGACAGATAGACATATGGACTATGCTAAAGTTAGGTGCTGTAGATTGGAGAAAGATGTTCATATGGCACCCGTGTTATTTAGCCTTCTCTCATAACAGAATACCATACTGTTAAAAATTGTCTATTTTTATGTAATTCTTCCACTTATATTGAGATAAAAAAATTATTAGTCTAAGGTTGGCTCACATCATCAGAGCTTCTAAATGTTGGCAACTTCCCTACAGTCTGTTGCAGGCAATAACTGCCAGGGAAGTTGCTTGAACACAAGCAAAAAATAGGTCTTCCTGCTG
>NW_009694881.1:122731-164687 GCF_000703405.1 Apaloderma vittatum
CCAGCAATGTGAGGAAGAATTTAATACCATGGCCTTAAGAAAGTTTCCGTGTACTTCACAGGCAGTCGTGCCTTTGGTAAGGTGACGGAGGGAGAATATAAAATCCCAGAGTTACTGCAAACCTCGAAAAAGTTGTGAAAGAAGACTTGGCAGTTAGTAGCTTTATGTAAAAGATTTTGCATATAAATTGCATATGCATATGACATTTTAGCTCCAACTTTACATGTGTTTTGGAGGTTGGATGCAATCTTGTCCCTGCCTGTCTGTTTGCTTTTGCCATAGCTGCATCAATATTAATCCTGTTGGTTTTTTCTCTATGGCTTTTTTTCCTTAATTTCCCTCTCCTCCAGTTTTGATTTAAAAACTAGTTGATTCCTTTTACTGTAGGAAAAAAAAAATCCAAGCATCCTCCTTCTATTTTTTTAAATGAATTATTGTATTTAAAGCATGCATATTTCCTTTTTTTGTCTTTTGGAGTAGACTTTCCAGTATTCATCTGATGCCAAGAAATGGCTAGAAAGCTGATAAAAATGAAGAGATATTTGTTTACTGAAGACCTTTTATTTTCTTCAAAGGAAAAGAAACATTCTCTAACTACTATTGCGGTCCTATCTCCTCCTGCCCCCAACCTGTAATGATACCATCAGAGAAACACAGGCTTTGCTTTACCAAGTGACTGCACACTGTATTTAAGAAATATCGCTATTCTGAGCTCCTCAGAGTCGGGTGGACTGTGTAAAATGACTGTTTATAATTTAGCTTTTCTTTCTGTATCCAAATTGTCAATGAACAGTCTAGTACATCCTCCTCTATTTTTGTCTATTAAAATCATCCTCCTGGTGACCATAATTTGTTCCTTGGGTTTCTTGCAGACTGTTCTGAAAACCTGAGTCAGGTTTTGGTTCATCTTTTTAAACCCTGTTTGTAAGAGGCATGACGGGGGTAGCCGCCCCACATTGCCTGCACCACTGGTTGTGGGCAGGAGCATCTGAACAATCTGTAGTTCTTCATCTTATGAAATGTAATCAAAGTTAAGACATTTCTGCACTCAGCCCAAGTAGAAATTACAGTTTCCCCCAAGATTAGCTGATGAAATCAGCAGTCCCCCTTCCCCTTCAGTTCTAGCTACAGTGACTCATTTCAGTTAAGTCACTTTGACTTACACTAGAGTGGGAGAACCAAGGCACTCTAGGATATGGTGGTACATCACCTACATCTGTAGTGGGAAGGAGCTTTTAAGTCAGAAGTAGTCTATCAACAAGTGATTTACAGAATTGCATCTTATAACCAAAGTACTTTCCCTTTATCTAATATGTTCTGATTATTTGAAATTATGTTTGGATTTCTGGTGTTTGGTGTTTTGGTTTGTTTTTTTTTCGTACTAAAATTTCCCACTTTGCTGATTTGTTGTGGCTGTTGTAATGAACTGAAATGTGGAGAGTGTTGAAGAGTTACGGATTATCTTTAAAGCCTCATACTTTCTAGCACACCCCCACAAAAAAAGTAATAAACTCCCTGAGTGTTTTTACTTATTTCCTGTGTGATGAATCAACACCTTGAATCTGTGGTCCAAAAGAAATGAAATTGGCAACTTAGTCGTTCAAGTTAGCACAACATTTAATTTGAATCCTAAGCGTATAAAAGTTGCTTCCAGTTGAATATGAGAACGTAGATGAACATGGGTTGTAATGATGCATCAAAAACTGTGACATCCTTGCTCAAATAATTTATAAACAGCAGAAGAATTTTAAGAACTGAATTGCTACCTGAACTTCAAAAGAGACTGTGCATTTCTATTAATATAAAGAACAATTGCAGGCTGTTAGCCGTTATTTGAATTTGAAATTCATCGGAAAGGTGGTGGAGGAGGAATATATCTGCACTCTAATGTGGATAAAGGATCTTCTGTGTGAGGTAAAATTACTTCTGAAATCAGAGAAGTTTAAACTCTAAGACATGCAACTTTGACTTCAGAGTGCTGTTCTTCTAGCCTTAGCTCAAACTCAGCTTCTTTCCAACCAGAGCCTAAACACCCCTAAGATGAAAATTTCTGTTTCTACAGAAGCAGAATGAGTCCATCCCTGACAATGAATTTCCTGAAATGCCCCGGCCTTAAAAAAAAATAATTCCTGCACATTGTTCTGATTTTTTTAATTTTTTTTTAAATGAGAACTGCTAACTCCATTAGAAATGCAAAATATGTGTTTTTCCTTAACAGAGGAATTGTTTTGTGGGGAGAGGAGACTGCTGTGTATTGGGACTCTGTTCCTCATCACCACAAATCTCCAACCTGACTCTTTTCACAGATCTTATCTTTCTGCTGTGAGACAAGGGGATGAAGTTCTTTTTTTCTGTAAACAGATATGCTCACAATACAGTACGCTACTACAGCAGAGTTTTCTAACATCACCTTTTTACCTCTTTTTAGCAAATGAAAGCTTGTTCAAAATATGAAGAAGGGCCAGTGTTCTGAACTGGAAATGAATTGCTTGTGTAGTTTTGCTTTCACAGAGTTGTAGCAAGGAACAGGTAAGTTTCTTCTGCATATCAACGCCAGTAAGCAGAGCTGGTATTTCAGAGCAACTGATGTCGCTGAGATCCAGGCAGTGACTTTGGGCTAAAAGGATTAATTACTGCATGCAATTTCACAAACTATTTAAGGGGTTAAATGAGCAAGTTTTAGCATGACTATACACCATCTCTGTCTTACTAGTTAGTTTTTGACTGCAAGCTTTTTTTTCAGGGCCCCTAGATCTACTATGCACAGCAAAGGAAAGCAATAATAAAAGAAATCTTGATATTTTGCATATGTGATGCAGATTGTTTAAATGCAGTCTTCTGATTCTGAGGTTAGCTAATATTGCCACACATAGATTCAGGATATAATACAATAAAATGGAGCAGGTAATCATGAGGCAGTTTGAAAAAGTCCATTCCTATTCTGTGTGGGAGGGGTCACAAAGTCAGCAGTAGTGGCATGAATGGAATATTCTGAAACAATTAATTCGATTTATTTTATAAGCCTTTTCTCTGTACTTTTCAAGCCCTGAAAGATCAAAGGTTTGTTCACTCTCTAATTCTCTGGAGGATCAGCCTGGTATGGGGAAAAATTACAGAATGGAGGTTCTGGTGAATGGGTAGATGGGACTTGTTTTAGAAGGAGAGGGGGGAAAAAAACCCCACAACCTAATTCAAATCAGCTTCGTTTCATTCATTTAGATATCTTCTAGATTTGTAGCTTTGGATGAAGAATGAGATAAGAGTTTTGTTTAGTAAAACTAGGGTCACTATAGTGTAGAATAAAAACATCAAAATTTATTTCATGTCTGACACAAGACAAGTATCAAGCCAAAAATCTTTTATTTTACAGAACTAAATCTGAAGTTGTATGTGAAAGGGAAAAGGAAATAGAGAAAGAAGCTAAAAGAAATAAAAATAAGTGTGTGTGGGGAGAAAGGCAATGCTAAAACTGCAGTCTTAGCCTTCTAAACCCTTTTGCTTCGCTGATTGATACTTTTCAATTATACCTTCCCATTTCACTGACATTTGAAATGCTATTTTTTTTCTAGCGATAACTTCAAATGCTTAAGTTCCAACAGCACCAGTAACCCTGTTTAGCTGTAGTAGTAAATTGGTTCCTTGTACAACATAATGGCAGTGACAGCCTTTTGCTAGGGAAATGAGTTCTCCAATGGGACATGCCTATGATAAGACGTCCGGTTTTGAAATTGTATTTCTCTGTATCAGAATTAAATCTGGACTTTATATTTCTTTGCTGCCACTGCTCTGTAGCTGGTCCCTATACAGTACGACCAAAGACTGACAAGTAATGCTTACACAGGAACCCTTTCACTTAAATTGGATTTGTCCTTTTATGTTTCCTCCTATTATTAGCTATTAAAATCTCTCAAACCCTTTTTTAAACAGTGATAGGATTTGGCAAACCTGAAACTCACTGAGTCAGAGAAGGAAAAAAAAAAAAGAATTGTAGTATTAAGAGCAGTAATTTCTTTCACTAGGTAAAATTAACTCGCATTTAGTAAAATATAGTATTGATTCCCTGTGTTATATGATGAGATATACGGAGTATCTTCATTGTGTTGAGAAAGGTCAGGATTTGAATGTATTATATTGGCACAGCTGAGGGCCTTTTAAAAAGATACTGAAGAAAACACACATCGGTGCCACTCCTGGGTACCTTTAGAAAATCCAAGCCTGCTTTCTTTTGGCTGTCATACTGTGTTTCTTAGAGCCTTTACTGGTTAAAACAAAAGTAATGTGCCTCCTGTGCTGTTTGATTTGCATTGGTGCTTGACAGTACCGTAAGTGTGTGCATTTTGTTAGCTTATTATTACTGTGCGCTGTAATGGAACAGCACAATGGAGGTCACTAGGAGATCATCAATATATGTAATTTTATTTTAACCTTAGGTTTACATTATCACTTAAATAACAAAATAATAATCAGTCTGCAGGAAAGGAGAATTCTTTTTCAGTTTCTTGCAGTAAAAAATTAACTCAATATGATCTCGGTATTGGTCTTCTCATGACTGATACCAATGCCATTTTATTTTTCTTCAGAGAAATGTTCCTGATAAATTTTAGTGAGAAGCTGCTTGGAACTTTAGAGGTCTTCAGAAAGAAAAAAGTAGTTTACATTTCAGCAATGGCCTCTGACTCATTTCTGATTTCATTTAAGCGTGGGAGTTATTTACAGCAGAACATACAGACAAGAATGCTTTCTGACCAAAAGGGGTCTTGAAATATATGCTCTTGAAAAGGCTACTGGACTTACACTTATATGGACTATCTATAGAACACCTCTGTATGATTTGAGAAGGCTGCAATTTTTTGCCTTCTGTTGGCATCAGGGATATCTAAAACCAGACAAGGTAATATTATTCCTTACTATGGTAGTTACTCCATTGCATCTACTAAATTTTTAAAACTTATTTTATTAAATGATTAAATTTACTATGTAGTGGGGATTTGACCCTTTAATTGCTAATCGTCTACTTTTTAAAACATTGACCAGAATATAACTTTTCCAGCCTATGTCTGTGTTTTCTAAATGTCATTAATAATCAGAAATGTTGAATACAGAAGGGCAAGTTAAATCCTGTCATTGAAACAGCAAACAGCTTTAGTCAAATGTATTGGCACAGGATTAAAAATGCATCAAGCATGTATTTGTCTTCTCAATGGGAAGCCCTTATTAATAGTTTGAAGAGTAGAAAGCTTAGCCTTATACAACAAGCACTGTAGTAGGTTTTTTTAAAAAAAATATATTTTAATGTGTGAAATTGCAGGATGCCAAGGTTGCCATTAGAGCTCCTCTCTCATTCGAGTAATTTTCCCACTTAGATTCATTTTTTTCCTTTCACAAAAAAGCACTTCAGAGTGGTCACAGCAGAAATGCAGTGATACTGAGCAGAGTGCAGTACTCTTGCAAGGTTAATTACTACACCACTGTCAAAATATTGGACATAACTACAAGGACATGAGTCGGCTCGCTTCTCTGAGAAATCTCTCCCTTTTTCTCTTGTGCACAGGGCTTTCCTAAGGAAGTGTGCATGCTTTATTCAGAATTTTAGTAGAAATGTGGAGTTCTAGTCAGGCTGGCTATTTTAGAGAAACACACCTATTTTTATTCTGACCCCAGCACAACAGAGTAGCACATACCCATAAAAAAAAGATTGGATTCTCAATAGACCTGTGGACATCACTCCTACCACAGGAGTGCCTTTCAGAATAAATCAGGTGCATTGTCTGTATTCAAAACTTTGGTTTGACTTCTGACTCTAGAATTTTAAAAGCAAGTGTTTGTCTTCAACACTGTCATGTTTTCCTATTCAGCCAAGGTGTGTGAGGGATTTGGGGAACTTGAAGAATGGCTTCCTTGTATTTGGGATTCAACCATATCTAATTAAATTTTAAAATTAAACTAAGAGAAACCACCAAATCTATGTGTGGCCTGGCAGATGCCACAGTCTGTTTACTAGCTGTGGGCTGGCAGGTTGGAGTCTGCTCAAACCCTTACTGGAAACCTACAAAACAAAACAAACCCAATTTTGCTGCCTCATTCACAAATTTGATTAAACTGCTGTAATGAAGAGTGTGTAGAAATCTCTCCTTCGCTTACAATTTCTAGCAAGTGTTCGGGAGCACGTCTTCTACTGAAGATGACAGAGTAGCCAAAGGCAAAATCTGACCAGATTTGCTCTGGCCCGTGTTTGTGATTCTGATCCAGCCTACTGATGCCACTCAGCCAGGTTAAATAACAGTCTTACTAGGAGGTCAAGATTAGTCCACTCCTATATTTCACCCAGATCTTCTTGGGTTGTCATTTCTGCTTTTTGACAGCCAGCTTCTGTCACTTGACCCTATTATTGTGGTCCTTTTGCTGATGCTTCCTGGATGAGTGTGCTCTTTTCTCTAGCTGTCAAGTCCAGCCCAGCCCGCTTCCACCACTTGACATAACTGGCGTGGAAGTCTTCCCACAAAGAGCCCAGACCTAGGAAACAAGTTCCTGCACTACCATCCTCCAGCAAGCCTTTTTGCTCTAGGCGTTGCATGCTTGATCAGGCACTATGAAAATTTTACCAATGCAAATAAAAACAATTAACAAGCTGACCACACGTCTGCTAACAATCTCAACCAAATTTACGAGCTGCCATTAAAAAAAAACCCCAACAAACCAGAATAAACAAAAAACAAACCCACAACCTCAAACCTTCAATCCATTATAACTCATGATCTTATAAAAACCTAATGTGTCTTTTATTCTGCTTTGAGGCCTGAGGTTCTTCAGACAAACGAAGCTGTGAGCAGTCTCTTCACTGGTGATTCTCATTTGGCAGACAACTGACCTTTAAGTCCGAAGGCTTTTGCCTTGTGCCCTTTAGCAGAACTTAGCAGTTAGAAAAGTGAGAAGAAGGGTGGCTTTTCGAACAGTCAGTCTTTAAAGGCCTTGGTCAGTTAAAATCAACACCTTAAATTACACCCAGAATGAGCATGGCATTTGTCCTGGTGAGCATATTAATTACACATTCTTTCTGACCATGAGAGCCTGCGGGTAGTGGCATGCTGCACCGAATGAATCTTCTTTCTGGCATGTAAGTTTTAAAATTCTTCACAGTTTTGCATTACCACCTTCCTATTATTAATGGAGAAAGTGAGACATGGAAACTAAGTAATATGCCTGTGTCCAGGGCCAGATTTTGCATTCACACCTGTTTTCCTTAATTGGCAACTCAGTTTTTAAATAACTGGCTTTCTGAGTCTCTTCCAGTTGTGTACCCATGGCATTTTGTTAGTTGAAGCTTATTGTCAGCTGGCTTTTTTTCACCCTGTAAAAAAATCAATACAATCTGAATTTTTCTACGCAGACTGAATCCTTGGTAAATTGTTGTGGATGGTTATTGATTTCTTATATCTGTGAATTTTTTTTTAAAAATAGCATTAAGGTAAACATAAGTCTTATTGTGTTCATTTTACAGGATAACACTTATCTAAACAAAAGAACACATAAGCACATGGCTCACCTATAGGAAAGATGCAGCAAATCACTTCCAATTACACAAAATCAGAATAAAACCTTTCTGTTGGTGAGCAGAATGGGAAGATTGCTTTCTTGTCACTAATTTTGATTGAATTGAGTCTGTGCTTTTGGAACTGGTTCACTGATACAACAAGAAACATCATTTAACTATTCCTTACACTTTCATGCCCACAGAAAACACAGTAAAGACAGAAGGGGTCTTAAATGAGGATTATGAACCTTACCTTCCCCCGCTGAATCTGGTAGGGGAAAGGAAGGGAGGCATATCTGCCTTTTAGATGTCAGGTTGATTCTTCCTGCTTGCTTCTAGATTGTCTCCAAAAAGTAGAGAAGATGCTGTTCTATCTCACTTTGAAGGCAAGTGGAGCAGCCATTTCTAGAGGCATGCAAAAATTGAAAGCTGAGGAACACTGCTGAGTTTACAGTCTCCACACATCCAAAAAACCACAAGTCTTTCCAGTGATCCTTCCAATCTTTGGGACCAAAATCTTTCAAGAAGGCACTGCAAGATACAGTTGCAGCAAGGTTGAACCTGACTTTCAGCCTCATTTAACCTTTGACTGGAAATCCAAATCAGACTCTGGCCTCAGCTGGATAAGGTTGCAGATTAGTTTTTTTTAGTATACTGTGGTAGCATGGTGGAACAGACAGGACAAAAATTGGCGTGAGCTGCAATTCCATTGTTAGGCATATAATAATAATAATATCTTTGATAAAGTAGAATGAAGGGAAAGATAATAAATTCCAGCAGATAAATGAATGGCTAATGTGTGCTTCTTGGGACAAAAAGCAGTTCTAGGGAACATCTGATCCCAGAAGTGTCTTGAATGTTGTGAACACTAATGTGCAATGACAATTATGAACTCCAACATTTCACTTTCAAAAATTTCACTTTCAAAAACCTGATATTTAGCTTTTATAAAGCATGACTGGTTTAGGGTCATGTCATACACTAGAGCTACTGTGAGGAAAATAGGAGTTAATTATTGCTGTATGGGATGCCAAATAATAATAGTAATCTAGAGGAGGGTGTTTGAAACCTTCGGTTTCTCTTCTCCCCCTGCCCCCCCTTCTTTTTTTCTTTTTTTTTAGCTTTCATTCTGTTCTGGTTCCCTGTGGAGCATTCAGTTCCTAGGGTGGCCTGAGGAGACATCAGTGATGCTGTGCTTTGTAGTCTATTACAGCACAGCTGTTCATCAATTAGAATAGAGAAAATAATCCTGCTGTTTTAGAATAGCATGATGTGCCTTCTACGTTATCAGGCAAAATGCAAACTGGAGACATGAAACCCATGCAGTGAGGTTGCCAGTGTGAGGGGGAACCTCTGACTCAGAAAAGTTCTCCTTTATTTTTCTCATTTTCTTTGCTAGTTTAAAACTATAATTACAAACTTGAACACCCACTCTACCTTATGACACGAAGGAGCATCTGCAGTCAGTTGCCCTGTAGGAGCCAGTAGAGCTGTTAGTGAATCAGAGTTTAAGAATAAAGCCAAGAAATCTGAACCAATGCTATGCTAATTCAGAGTGTCGGTTTGTACAGTGCTCCCCCCTGCTTTCCATCAGGCAATGGAGGAATGTGTGCTGAAAAGCAGATAGTTAGTGCCACTTTGCCACCATATGCCTTTATATTTGGAAATTTGCATAAACAGCAAAACATTAAAACAGGATTTATAACCCCCCTCAAAAGTATAAAACATATGCAAAAGTTTCAAAAGGAAACCATGGGAGTTAAGTTAAAAAGCCCCAACCCTAAATCCCATTAATTGGAAACGGTGTGTTTTATTTAAATTCGTAACATGTATATTACACACACTGTGTAGTGTACAGAATGGGTTTTTTTGGAGGATTAAGTAGCCCTACTTATTGGCAATGTTCTGTATTTCAGTTATTATTCTTAATGTGTGAAACAGACACCCAAAGCAGCAGCTGCATTAAAAACCTGAGAGTCAGAGATGGAGAAGCGTCGTAGTTAAAACCAAATGAGTCCTCTCTGCTCTTCCATGAACACATCAGCATGTGCTCCAGTCCTGCTTTTGTTATACTTGGTCCTTCATGGAAGCCAAAAAAAAAAAAAAAAAAAAAGGCTCTGAGAACCAGTAAATCGAGATCTCAGGGCCTAAAGGAATGGTGGAGGTTAAAAATTTCTTCTCCAGGTTGTTGTTCTCCACTCTGATCCATGCTTCTGCTGAGCAGATGTGGCCTCAGGTGTTACAAGGAGGCTGTTTCACCCGTGAATGAGTGGTGCAGCCTGTCTGGTTTGAGGTACTCACCAGCAGCTTCGGAAACCCACTGAAAGCAGTAGCTCCTGGCAGGGGAGTGCTCTGGGGGTGTGAATAACTGCTGAGGTCCTACACGGCACTATGGCTGCTCCTGTCTTTTTTGATTCCTCTTTTTTCTTCGTGCTGCAGTAGGTGTCAATAGGTGTGGCTCTCCTCTCCAGTGTGCGCCTTTCCTTTCCTGTCCAAATACTCACTGAAGTAAGTATGAACCAGCATGGAGAAGTTACTTAGGGAGCTCGGCCTCCTCTTCTTGTCACAAGTGGTTCACTGCTGCAAGATATTCTGCACTGAGTGAATTTTGTTGTGGATTTAAGACCCCTATCTCCAGCCCCTGCCTTTATAGATGCTGTGAGTGAAAGTGGCCTTTTGCCTCTAAAGAGTGCAAATGGAGAGGTGATTTCAGCCCAATGTCAATTTTCACAATTTCTAAATTTTATCTAGAAACAAAACGTAAGATTTTACTGTTTATACCTAGATCCATTTCATTACGTGGTCTAAACCACTGTTCTGCCTTAGCAGTAACTGGAGGAGTATTTGGAGATGGGCTTGTGGTGGTCTTCAGTCTTTTAACGGGAAGGTCTGACAATAGCCCTTCATTCAGCAAATATCCACTTGCCCAAATGCAGACTCAGGGAGGTCCTTCTGGCCTCAGTTTCCCCTCTCTGGGTACTGTAAATTGCATTGTAAGTCGTCATCATCTCGCACTCTTTAGCCAGTGTCAAAGTATCTGACTTCTTCCTTTTCTCCTCCATCAGGTTCACGTGTGGAGTCACCATTTTGTTGCTCTTCTCACTTGGGTAATTAAACCTGTGTATGCATTTACGGGCTTAGTTGCTCCCCTCTTTCTTCCCAGTCCTCCTGCTGTTGCATCTTTCACAAAGATTTGTCTTAATTTCTCCCTCTTTAAAGGCAAGGACACTGGAAAAGAGATTGTGCTTTATTCATTTACTTTGGCAATTATAACGTAGTAAGTTATTCATTATTCATAACACCTCATGTACTACTGTCTATTGCTATATAGCTGCTAAATGTAAGGAAGTTGTAATGTGAGACATTAAGTGATACGAGATCTTACTACAGCATTTCTTCTACTTGGTCTTGGATCAGAAGTGGTTGAAAGGCAGCCATTTTGGGTGCAAATTAGAAAGCGAGTAGATTAATAACGATCATTGTTAATAGCAGCAATAAGAGTTGAACCATTAATCCATTACAAGTAATTGTCTTCCTCTTTCTTTTTTTCCTTGCCTTTTTGTGTCGAGGTGTCTGGACAGAATCACAAATCCTGAGATACGTTTGTTACTACAAATTTTGTTTAGGTTTAATAATTGGCTTGCAAACTGTATGTAAGCAGATACTTGAAAAGACTTGCCTTCATATATGCCAGGTTTTGTGAAATCGATACAAATTCTCTGTACGGTAGCTATATCTTAGATTTCATCCATCAAAATCCCTGGTGTCCTGCCACCAGGCAAATGGTGCTCAGCTGGGCACCGTGTGTGAATACAGCTCTTCATTTCCAGCCCATGCTTGATGTTCAGACAATAAAAAGTCAATGAAGGATTTTGCAACTGCCCCTCAGCATAGCTGGGGCCTGGACTCTACATGTGATAGTTTTCCTTATCCTCCCTTCTGAGACAGCTCTTGTGCCACCAACAGTAGTGAGTAAGTACATGCCTGATGAAGAGAGGTGTAAATGACTGCGTATGTAAGTTGCACTAATTGTTCTGTGTGTGGTAAGATATTTGGTAAGGTGTCTACAGCATGGTGTCATGTGGAGTTTTTTTATTAGATTATTTTTCTTTTTTGTTCCATCTACACTACTCCCTTGAACTAGTCCTCCTTCTATAATAAGGAAGAAAAACTCTGTAGAAAGATCTCATCTGACCTGTCAGCTCAGGGCTAGATGAATGGAGTCCTCTGAAGTGCTCAGTGTTTTCCACTGGCCACCCGCTGAAGTCAGGATGACCGACTCCAAATAGGATGTTAAACTTAGGGATACCTTTCGTATCCACTCAGCACTGCTCAGATAAATGTCATTGGTATGGGGCATAAATCAGTCCATGAGCATGGGGGCAACAAACATTTTGTGCTAATTTATACATTTGTTTGTGAAGTGAGGACAAAGATGCTGGGTAGTTTTATGTTCAAAATGGACTTACTGAATGCAAAGTGCCAGTTTGGCAAGTGAATGCACAGTTCCCTGCTAGCACAAAATGCATCTCCTTGTACAGAGACAGCAAAAGACCCAGGAACTGTTTACTTCTGAGGTAAATACTCAGAACAGTGCTCAGTAATATGAACTTGCTTTAGTCTTTTGAATGTTGCCCTTCTACCTCTTTCATGATTTAGCCTTCTCAAAGCAGTTGATCTGAAAATGTAGAATATTAGTTCAGAGTTGGAAAGCTTTTAAATGCCCCAAATCAGATTTAGACCACTAAAAGTCGTGGAGTTTTTATTGTTCTGTTTTGGGTTGTATGTTATTTTTTGTGTGGTTTGTAATTTTTTTCCTTGTCATTATGCCATGACTAATGAAGTGTTGCCTAATATTTATCTGGGATTTCAATCATGGATTGTAGACATAAAAAATCATGGCCTTTGTTTACAGTTGTGACAGTGGTTTGAATTCTTTATGTATTTCCTGGGTTATCCCTAATGGCAGAAGAGGAAAATAACAGATGAGGCAGTTTATGAGACAAGATGAGGCACTCATTTGTACACCCTGTGTTGTAAGATAGCTGCAGCACCTTAATGCAGTAGCATTTGGTAGCCAAGCTGCTTCATTACAGTATCACTTTTGCACAGGTCATCATTGTGCTTAAATTGTGTCTCAACCCATAACATCTTCATAGCAGAAACTTTCTTTCAAGGATCTAACAGAAATGTCTGTGTAGAATTAATTTCCCCATACATACTACAAATATGGGACAGCACCAGGTGTATTTTACAGGGAAAGCAATAGTGGTTACTTGATTTCAGTTGCCTGTGAGTGGATGCATCACTGATGCATGGAAACTACTTCTGGGCTATTTGCTGTGAAACTGCCTGATGTTTTGAATTCATGTTCATGCAGATTTTTTTCCAGAAAGCTTTTCCTAAAATTTCCACTAGTTTTCTGTTTAGTCTCAAGTTCTGTCTCTTTTCCCAGGGATATGGAGAGGGTGGAGTACTGACCAGCAGAAAGAATAAGTGCGGAAACTCCCCATCCACTCCCTTCTCTCTTGGGGGAGTGTGTTACATGCACAAAGTGCACATCTTCAAACCACTGCATTCACAGTTAAAAGAAATTAATGTGTTGTTTCCCTAGACTCACACTGTATTATACTGGAGTTGTACAGAGGGAGATGCTTAATTCACAAGTGAAATTAATTTGGCTAATTCTACCTCAATATCTCTTGAGGTAAAAATATAGCAGCAGTTCAGTGTAACTGGCAATAACTGCTCAGAAAAAAGTGCTGCATTAGAATAACGCATTGATTGATAGAACTTTGTCATTAAGACATATACCTGAGCAGGAAAAGGACTGACTCTTAAACATGCCACTGTTCCAGTTGTTTTTCTCAGTAAAAAAAAAAAAAATTCCTCATTAAAACCCCCCAAAGTTTTATAAAAGTAATATGGCCCAGAGAAAAGTTCAGATACATTTGGACTTTGTATAAGCTATTTATTAAATACTCATATTGAAAAAAATCAAGCTGTGAAGGAAACATAGGTTACTGAAAACTTAACAATCAGATAAAACTTATCAAAATATACAGAATTCTTGAATTTAAAGGCAGCTTTAAAAAACACTGCTGACCCTGGGAGATCCATGAATATGGTCTTTGAAACCAAGAATGGCTTCTCATAAGTATTTTGTGATTGGAACCAAGCATTTAGAAATGCAAAAGACTCTTGTGTTGCTAGAGAGAATGAACATTCGTAGCACCTCTGTTAAGGGCACAATTGAAATGCCTTCCTTCATAGGTAAGGCAAACACTTAAAGTACTTAAATTTCATTGATCTTATGCTTAAAGTTGGAGGTAAAGTGCCTTTTGTAATCAAGGTGAAGAGCCTGACCACAAGCTCTTTAAATTCAAGGGGAATTAAACTACTCACAGAGGGCCAGAAAAATGGCTACCATATTTTCATGCATATAACATGTCTCAGATAATTTGCATCCTTTTAAATGTCCTGAGGCTTGAAAATAAATTCTCACATAACCTACACATACTTGGAGGCTTCTGAGGATGGCACCTGGATGAGATTTGTGGATCCCTAGTAAACTTCCCCTTGCAACACTCATGCACTTCTGCAGTTGAGGAATCATTTTTCTTAACAGATAACCTTGTGGTTTAGATGTCTAAAGATATGGTACTTTAATTAACCAAAGTTTTTTTTGGGGAAAAAAGGTAGAAGATGTGTAAATTTGGAGAAATTAATAATTTATTTGTGACTGTGGGAGACCTTAGCTATGTTTTTCACCCCAGTGTGGAAGCATTTTGATCAAAAGCCCAGTATAACAGAGATAAAGAACTTGCACCACAGATACTTTTTGAAATGGAAATAAAACGTGAGGTATTTGTAGCCTGGCAATGTGAAAAAGAAATATCTAAGATTAAAACAAACAAGTCAAAGTGTGTTTTTTCAGTAGATAGATATACACATATATACTTAATTTAATGCAGCAGGTTTAGTTGGTCTATTTCTCCTCCCCTCCTCCCCCCTTTTTTTAAAGCATATAAATTCCAACCATGTTTTGTGTGAAGGGTCTCAGTGCATACTGACATTGTGAGTGTCAGCTCCAGATCACTTTAATCAGAGAGTGGATATGCATGATAAAACGGATAAGGGACTTTAATCAAAAAATCCGCTGGTCTGGAAACGTGACGCACTCCGCCAAACACACTTCATCCCACTTTTCTTGTGCCACTGCCAAGATTTTTATTTCATGAATATGCATTGGACATGATATTACATTAAAACGTGACATTGTTGTGTAGTGGTAGGGATTTAGAATTAGAATAAATAAATATATAAATAGACTTCTGTAAAGTTTTTGTAATTGAACATTAGTATCATGTTGTGATTTTACATATATTTATTCACCTACCCCCACCCTTTTCCCTTTCTCCAAAATTTATTTTTGAATTGAATATTTACTTCATTTCTTTCTGCTTAATAAGAAAAACAATAGTAGCAGGTAGATGCTTTATCTAACTTTCACCTATAAGCATAAGCTATAGAGTTCTCAAGAAGGTATCGCATTTTTGCATGCGAAATACATGTCTGTAGCTGGGGGCATTTTTATTCTACAGCCAGGAATAACTCTATAGCACAGAGCACACTCCTGAGTCCATTATTCCTTCTGCAGAGACTGCCTCTGAATTTCACAGGATTTGGATCTTATACCTAAAAAACTGAGAAATCCTTTGTTTCCCCCTAATTTTGCTGTATTACATTGTTTCCTGGAAACTGGTGAGGAATATAAAACTGATGTATGGAAATTTGCATCATTAAGCCTGTGCTAGTCTCAATTTTAGATTTGTATAATTTCATGTACTTGGATCAGTCAGCTTTTAGTCACAACATGTAAGCATTTCTACATCTGCCTCTTTATAAACCCCCACGCCATGATTTCTGAGAACTGATCTCTCAGACAATATACCTTGAAACACACATCCTAGCATGTGGTGAAGCATTCATCAGATTAAAGATGAATGTATTTGCTGTCTTACAGCCTCTCTGCCACAAATACATACAGGATGGCACTTGAGGAAAACAAATTTCTCTAAATGTAATGGTTTGCATCTGAAAAAAACAATAGGTGGGGTCTAAGTGGGTGTAAAACTGTTGTCTTCAATGGAGCTGTGCAGAATTGCACAAAGGATTTGTCCTTAAGTAGGCAAATATATGTTACTACTAAAACACTGGTGAGTGGGCTTGTGGCATATCTAAGGTAGATACTGGCTAGGTATGAAGCACAGAACAGAGCTGCTATTCTCTCTTTTGCCTTGACCAGGATGATTTTGGTTAAATGAGAGAGTGATACTGCCCTCCTTTCACTTATGATTTTAAATCTGTAAATGAAAAAGTGTTCAATAGCTATGGAGGTTTTTTTTAAGCTGTGAAGAATGGACATTATTTACTAGCCAAGGACTGTTGTGTATCAATTGCTCAGTGAGGACCTCTTCTTGTAATGGATGTTTCCAAGACTAATTTGAATTAAACCCAAACAAACAAAAAATCATAATTACCTGACTAATGATCTGAAGCACCAGTATTTCATTACCTGTGTTACTCAGATTAGCAAAAGGCTGCAGAGAGCTGCCTTGCTTTGTGTAGAATACAGTAGTTTTTTTAAGTAATAACCACACTGGGAGCATAGTCTCACCTAGCCCTTAGCTATACTCCAAACTTTTGAAAGAGAGAATGCTAACTGTTGGCTGAGCTGTCACTGACAAGGGCTAATAATATTGAAGATACAAATGCAGAGTTCTTTAAACTACTTCTACACTAAAGTTATGGTCATTTCAAATAGCATTTCCTTTCTAAGACTCAGTTTCTCCATAATTTATACCTGCTATATTTATCTTCTGCTGGTGAAAGTGGTGAAAGTCCTAGATACTATCAGAAAAGGAGACCTGCAAGTATTTAAGATGTTTCCAGAAATTTTACGGACACTTATCATTAGATTTTAGTCCCACCTCAGAATTTGGCGCTGGCCTGTGCATACCAGGGAGTTCAACATTGTCTATTTCTGCAATGTTCGTTTGATAGCATTGTGAGGACCAAGAGGGATATCAGCAGCCCTCACTTTTTTGCCTGCTTTTTGTCAGTTTGGGATAACGACAAATATTTTGTGGAATCAGCTGGCCTCATAGTCCTGGCGCTTTCCCTCTGTTGTTCTTGCAAAATTGCTGCGGGCAATATAGTACAAGTTCTTCCCCAGGATGTTACTGCACTATTCGTGTTGTTCCCTGCCATTGGCAAAAGATGTGTCCTATCTGCAGGACTTAGCACCCCTTGCACCTTCTTTAGAGCTGGACAACCAAAATCCTTCTGAAGAAGTTGATGCCTTCATCTTAGCATTCTGAGTGCAGAAGGCTCTATTTGAATGAAAAGATTTCCAAAGTGTTCTTACAGCCTCAGAGAGGACGTTGAGACCTTACTGACAATACTTTTCCTCTCATAATTGATTAGCAGTAGGATCTTGTAGCTTTTAGTGTCTGTCTTTTTCACTTTGAAATGAGGCCTTTCTGAAAATAACTTTTTGTGCAATGGACTTTATTTTTATAGTTATAATTAATGACAGAGGAACTCTGCTCATAGTATAGGCACCAGCTAGGTTTACTACAGCTACTGCGGCTTCTGAGCTTACACCAACACAGATCAACATGGGAAATACTTTCAAAAAGTCTAATTAAAACCCTTTTCGATACTTTTGCCCAGCTCGTAGAATCTGCTATGCCCACAGGTACTACAACATCATGGTAACAAGTTAAACCTTATACCTCCTCTAGACTTCTCACTTCATGTATCTACTACGTGTTATAGTGTAACCAGTCAACTAAGGATGTGGATGTTATCGTAGCAACGCAGACCAAAAGGTGCACACTTCTATGTAGATTTCAAAAGGGAAATCACAGTTATGGCAAAAAACAATAGTCAAATTGTTAATAGATAAGAAACATCACATAGGAAGGACAATGACTTCAATGGAACAACATTCATGGTCTGGAATTCCTGTAGAATACAGATGTGTACTTGTAGAAGAGCTTTTAGTGGCTGATAGAGATATCTGCAAAGACAGACATCAGTCAGAACTGCCTAATGTAGAATGAAACATCCCCAAAGGAAATTACCATTACAAAAACTATTATTTAATATTAAAGGTAATTGTAACACAAGGGCATGACTCATATCCTTGTGTTACAATTACCTTAATATTAAATGATAGTTTTCTGAATGGTAATGAGGGGAAGTTAAGCCTGACACTCTGTCCTTAACCCTTGCTACTGTGCCTCAGTATTAATGTGACGAAGAGATACCTACAAAGTGTGTCATTTACTCATGTCACTTCTTAGTCATAGCTGAGTGTGGAAGGTAGACTTATAATAGCCAACTTTTACAATTAATTGGAGAATGCTCACACTGTGGTCTGCTATACAGGATAACTGACCTTTACAACCATTAGACTACAGAGCAGATGCATTATATTGATAATGAGCACTTTCAGTATGTTAGACCATGGCAGAGTTAGAAAGATTCACAGCCTTAACTTTCTGCACTCCATGCTATCTTCCTAATATTCTTGCTGCAGAGTTGCTTTTCAGAATGCAGTTGCTGAACAGTTCCAGCTAGTATCAAAAATGTGTACAAAGAAGAATCCAAGCACACTTTATGACCTGATCATATTTAAAACCTTTTAACATCAGGTTTTCTGTTCTGCAGAGCAGGCCTGCATAGCTCCAAACACAAAATCAGAGCCTTAGTTTAGAAGCAGCCTCAGCATCACTTCAACATGACATTTATGTTCCCGCTCGGTCCCCCTGTGTTGCCTGGTCTAGTCGAGAAGTGGCGTCCCTGCCCATGACAGGAAGGCTGGATTAAAATGATCTCTAAGGTCCCTTCCAGCCTAGGCCATTCTATGATTGTATGATTCTATGTTCCTGCTTATCTGTATGTTGTGTTGCTACTGATACTGCATGGACATTTCTGTTTCCTGCAGTTCTGTACCTGGTCCCTGAATAGAATTAATCAGTTAACAGTATGGCAGAGTGTATGACTTAGGAAAAATAATAAGAAAATTATGACATGCTTAGTCAGAATGAATCATTTTGCATTTGGTTATGCCAAGTTGGGTCATGTTAATGGTTGCATCATGTCATATTTCATTATGTCACAACCCATGACAGACAGTATATGACATAGCAGGACCATTGTATAAGGTTTATAAAATAAAAAAAATGTTTAAAATTAAAAATATATATTGTTTTCTTATCTATTTCTAGCTGTGATTTCACCTGGAGAACTCCCATTGTGAATTCATGTTATTAATTAACAGGTTGGGATATCTGCAAAAAGCAGATAATTCTTAGATACCAGCACACAGTGCATAAGCCCAGATATCTCAAGATATCTCTGCTCTAGGAATTGAGTCTGTATTTGAAAACAAGTTTAAATCAGGAAATAGAGCTGAATACACCATCCTGCTTTGTGATGGGCCCTATTGCTAGGGTATAGTACTACTGTTTTATTTTTTTTCCCTTGGAAATAAATATTGGGAGAGGAAGTTTGTCCTCTCCATTAAAAAAATTGGACTAGAGTACACAGTCATATAGTCTGCTCTCTAACACTCCACACAGCAGGAGAGAATCTTACCAGGAAGTCCAAATTTCAGTTAAATATACTAAAAATGGAAAAATCCTTGTGAGTCTAGTTGACTTTTACAATTGGTGGATGAAAAAGAGTGCAGCAGCAAGATATCTTTCCTTTTTCTGTTAATACTAGCAGATGTAGTTGAGAAGTGCAAATGTTTCACTGTTGTACTTGCAGCAAGACAATTTTAACTCCAATTTGCGTAGTGCAAGAGATCCAGGAGACAAATATCAGCATATTAAGTCCTAATGTTGTGCCAGGTCCCCCTGAAGTGCACTGGTGGCAAGGAAGGGCTCGTTGTGTCCAGCAGGCAAAGTCTGCCAGCCCAAAGGTAGCATTTTCCAGGAGATGCAGTAGTCTTCTGTCCTGAATAAACACTGTTCCATATCAAGAAAGAGCCTTGTCTTGTTTGTAGTGCTGTATCATTTGTAAGGCTTGGCTTGGTGGCCCGTGGGCCCACAGAACAGTAAAATGTGGTAACTCCATCCTACGCTGGCACAGCAGCCAGAGCAGTGATGAGATATATGGCAACAGCTCAGGTCAAAGCTTCGTATTTTTTCAGAATTCTTAAGCATATATTCAGATGATAGGGAGCTGTCAGTATGGCAGTGATCCAGGCTCTAAAATGCCCATAAATACATATTTACATGATTTACTATGGAGATCTTGCACAGTTCTCAGGTGAGGTCTTCCATAACCTGCAATATATTTCAGAGAAGTGGTATTTCCACTGCAGGCTGGGTTCATCCTTCAGGCCAACAAAAGAACCTCTGGCTGTTTTACATCAAGGCAGACTCAAGTGTGGACAGCCTTGCTGGGATACCTTGTAGATTATTAGCAACTGGAGAGGACACAGAAACTAAACAGAAGGTCTTTGGATACTGAATATAGTTTTAGCAGACCATAACCTGCCCGCAGAAATGCTCCTGGGCGCTTTGAAATGGATTGGTTGTGGCATTCATGTGATGTTTTACTACCTCTAGGCATACCAAAGCTCACGGGCTGGAGATAAGGATCTCACAGCTTCACCACTGATACACTTAGATTAAGCTGCTTCTAAATTAAATGATAATACAGTTCTACTACATACGGGGAATATGTTCATGCAACATGGGTGATCCAAGAAATGTCACTGCACAGAAATGAATTAGCAGTCACAAGTGAAAATTTGTTTCGTTTTGCTTTTAATAGACACCAAAGGTAAATATTATTTACCCGTTTAAGAATCTAGCTGTATATCTACCATCTCTATCATATATTGTAGGAAATGAGAAAGGAACATACCTTATTTATCCGTTATTTAATCTTTTCTCAGCCCTTCATTGGCTTCAGGGGCTTGATATTTATACTAGACACCCTAGAAAGGTGCATTACACCCTAGAAAGCTGGAGGCAGAAGTTTCTTCCATGTATGTGTTAGCAGTGGCTGTGCCTACACATCAGTAGGGATAATCACACCAGACCAGCAAAGTACTTCAGGATCTGCTTACCTTTGAGCATGGAGGCAGACTAATTGACTTAACTGAGATTACATACAGGCTTAAATTTAGTCGTCTGCTTTGCTGGATTTGTCATTAATCCTGTGGTCTGAAATCTACAGAAGCTTTATAGTGAACTTGAAGGCCACTGAACAGAGCTTCCTTGAATGGCCACTTCTGAGCAAGGAAGCTTATTTATTTATTCATTCATTCATTCATTCATTCGTTTATTTATTTTAAAAAAAGCTCCTGAGGGGCTGGTCTGGAATGCTTGACAGGAGGATGACTGACCTGTGCTTTTAACTGGTACTGACTAACCCCATCCTGAGCTTTTCCGATCTTTTTCAGAATATCCACCAGCTAGTCCCAGGTGGCTTCTTGAATTTTACTTAGCATCTAACTTAAGGCACATCTTAGTCAATGAAATTATTGTGAGTACTTTACTGTGAATGCTACTTATTCAGAAGCTGAAATGTGCACTTTTGCATTTTAATACCAGTTAGCATCTTGAAAGAGGGGTAGCTCACTGCCAGTATAAGGTATGCAATATTATTGCTGAAGTGTTATTTTTAAGGGATAGCAAAAAGCTAGGGTAGAGAAATGCTTAAAAAAAGTAAATCTTTTCATTCTTGGACACCATTTTGAAATTTACTTTTTTAATTATTACTTAGAATTAAAGCCAAGCTCAGGCATTCCACCTGCTCAAGCCCAATACCAATTTTTGTGGCTTAATCTTCACTTCTTATTTATAGAGAAGCATCAAAACCATTTCTGAGGATTTTTGAGGATTTTGTCACATAGAGTTATTTTTCTCCTTGATTTTTTTTACATGGCCCAGAAGACATCTTGCATTTTGCTCAGGGGGAAAAAAAAAGAAAAAAAAAAGAAACAATTACATCAAAATTTTTGTAGTCGTGGAAGTTGTGACAATATTTCTCCTAGCAGGAACATAAGCAGAAATCTAGATTTAGGTCAGCGTTACTTCTACGTTCCTTCATATAGCAGTATACTGAGCCTATTGTTTTATAGTGTTATTCTGAGTTTTTTCTGAAATAGTGCAATTAGCCCCAACATTCAGCTGTACCTCACTCTGCTCTCACAACTTTCAGAATCTCTAGTTCTTCCTTTACAGAAATTTTCTTGTGAGGAAAAAAAGTCTTCAGAAATCACCATGTCTTGAAAGTCAAACAAATCGTGATGCATCTCTGCTGTTTGCGTAGGATAAGGTCTGTAGCAATATAAATGGAACAAGGAACACACCTTCTGTCCTATAAAAATTGTGCTGTTTCTTCTTAGGTCCACATCATTCAGGAAATTACAAGCCATCATTCAGTGTCTTAGAGCAGGGAAAACTGACGTGGAGTGTGTAAATTATGGAGATTTTTTAAAAAAGTAATGTTCCTTCCTTTTCTTTTTCCTTATTTTTCCCTATTGCCTTTCCTTTCTTTCACTGTAATACAACTCTCCTGTTCATCCAGTTCTGGAGAGTCTTGCAGAAAATTTGCTCTTAGTCATGAAGGTATAATTAGAGCATCTTTTTGGTTTCAACAGAGGAAAGAAGAGGCCTATGTTTTTCCATTTGGTGGATGGGATAAAAACACAGCATACAAGAGATTGTAGGTAGCTTCTCAATACTACATTGAAAATGATACTTGAATGAGCTGCATATTTTAGGTTGTTTAGCACTGCCATGCAAGATGATGTGTAGATTAAAAAGAATATAGACCAGCGTGTTAAGTCAGTAGTTATACATAGGAGTCTCATTTTTCTTTCTAGTATCCTGACACACAGCAAATACCTCAGTGATGGTATTCTGCTTTATCTGCTATCTAGCAATGCTCTTCTTGCTGGTATTCCCATTTATTCAAGCAATTCTTTTTTTGTGATCCACCTGTTGGTATCCAAGCAACTGGGGTGGTGCCAAGGCACGTCCTGGTATGTGTGCAGTGTGCTACTTCATTTGTATTATTCACTGAGCTTTACTAAAAAAAAATATGAAAATATCATCTAACCGCAAATTAAGATTTTCTGCTTATTTTAGAATAAGCCTTACTGTGGCAGTTTGGGAGACTGTAGAGATGGATTCAAGCCAATAAGACTGTGATGCTGATTCTGTATAGCTCTAAGTTTAAGTCAATTGGTCTAAGATTTCCCATTTTTAATGAAATAATAACAACCCACCACCACTCCCCTATGTCATTTGCACATCTGATCAATGAGGCAGAGCATCTGACATTTTCCCCCCATGTGTTGTTCTTACTAGCACTTCTGCAGGTCTTGTGGAAGGTCCTGTGGGTACCAGTGCCAGTCGGTGAGCAGGTCTGGACTGTTAAGTGTTCGGTTCACTGCAACTGCCACATTGTAAATGCTGGTGTAATGGTAAAACAAATGTGTGTGACCCAGACTATGTGTAATGGCACCAGTGCAGAGCCAGCACAAAGGAGTGTGTATGTGTATATTTAAGGAGCTGCTGGCTCTTTCAAGCCAGTAGTATCTGTTTGGCTTTCTTGTTCACTCCTTGCAGTTCGTGGGAATGCAACTATCTCACAGAATTTACACTGATTGGAAATGATAAATATTTCATCAACACAGGGAAGGTCTGATTGAATGAAGATTGAGGGGTTGGTTTTTTTTCTGTTTAAGAGGATTCATGGGACTAAGTCTCCAGCCTTACACCCTAGTGCCACTCTGCTGCTTTCTGACATGCTTCTGAGTGTAATTTTACTAAGGCACATCGGTGGGCAAGAGCACGACCCTTAAGATGATGCCATCTTGTGACTCTCTAACACCAGCACACAGAGCAGGGCTTAACTGGGGTGCTGCAGGGATCCTGCAAGTGTGGCTCTGTGGCTCCAACAAGGGTGGACACCTTAAGGATAAAGCTGTGGGAGCCTTGGGGTGCTGGGGGTCTCCAGCCACTCATTGCCTTGACCTGCTCACTTCTACCCTCCTGTGTGACAAGGAGAGCAGATGCGTAAGCTCCTGCAGTGCTGGCAACTAGCACGATGTCTATCTGTCATCTGGCGTGAGTGAGCAGAGATTCACCATAAAGTCGAAGTCTTTGATGTCTGACAGTGTGGGCATTTAAAAGATCTTTAAGTTATAGCACCACTCCAGGCAGCAAACAATATGGAAACATTAGTGACCATCACTCTCACGATGGGCTGGCGGAAGGAAAGATTTGTCCTTCTGCGTTACCACAGAAAGCTTCTCCTCTTAGCTAGCTTGCTCATTTATAACTGGGGTTGGAAAGTGCAAACCAAAATGAAACCTGCATTAAAAGAATTTTGTGGGCTGTACAAATCATAAGGGTAACTACTTCACAAAAAACTGTCAACTGAGGCATATATTTAAAAGGTTAGATAAAATATCTCCTAGCCATTTTTTCCAGTTCTTTTCTTTTTATAGTCCACTGCAAAACAACAATAGATAAAAAGGCTGTATATAATGCATGTATATTTTGTTGTTTTTTTTTTCTTTTTACCTTTCCCAAAGGAGTCTCTGTGCTTCCCACACTAATTGTAGGTTTTTCTGAAAATGCAGCATGAATCATTTATAAATAAAGAGACTTTAAAATCCCTAAAAGACTCCCTGAGGTATTCAGTATTTCAGCATAAAATAACTGTTAAATGGAGTTATTCTGAATTAGCTTTTACTGGAAAGCGGTGAAAATAAAGTTTTCTTTTCACTGTGAATGTGCAATAATTCTTTTACACAGCCACCCAGGGTAATTGACAAGCGATTTTCATAATTCAGGTTTTAGCAAAGAAATCATCTGAAGTGGCTAACATTAAATGAACAGAGCTGCTATTAAAACATAGCTTTCAAGAAAAACTGCGTGAAGTGTCAGAACCAGGGGCTCTGTGTTGAGACCTTAAAACATAATTCAGGCTATAAAATAAAAACACAGACGTTCAAGCTCCACAACAAATTCATACGTACACCTTCCTCTTACATGCATGCACACACATGCACACACTTAAAAATAACAAAGAAGGATTTTTTATTTTTCTCTTACAATCCCGTGGTTATTTCAGTGCACAGATAACCCTAGAAAGACAAGGCACTTGGAAAAGGTAACTGATTTGCATGACTCCTTTGGACTTCGTAACCTTGACTGTCCATACCCACTGTACAATCAGAGGTCACATTTGATCTCTCTGTGTAAAATTATGCAGAGGAAGCTTCCTCAACACTTTGTAGTTGATTGACAAATTGGTCTGTCACTCAAATGCTCCTTCAACTTATCGTGAACAGTAAAGAAAATTATCTGTTCTGTGCATATGTGAGAAAAAGCCTGTTCATTAACCTCTAGTCTGCTGAAGCTGTGGAACATATAATGCTTTGAGGAATATGTATTCTATATGAAAAGTATGCGAAAGATAGAGGTGTATATATATATATTCATATGTATATATTTGTGTGTGTGTAACATATATAAAAATGCATGTCCGTAGTAGAGCAGTCTGTATGATATGTATATACTTTCTATGTACATTTATATGTACATATTATACCGGTTTCTACAGGAAACTTTAGTCACTTTTTTTGAGTTTTGTTCGTGCACGGTAGCTGCAGATAGATAAAACCTCTGGGATGCTTCCTACAAGTATTTGGCATAGTGTGCTTCGTAATCTAAGATGCCTGTGCCTATTATCCCTCAGATATTCTGCCTACCCTGTAGCTCTCAGGTGCTAGGATATTTACAATCATTGATGTATCACAAGTGCAAGGATTTAAAAGCAACTGACTATAAAGGTAGGGCCTAATTCACTTCAGCTGTTAAGCAGAGGCAACTTGGGTAGATTTAGTGGAGCCATGCCTGTTTATCTCAGCAGCAAATTGGGTTTTGCATATCATGAAATACTCATCTGGCATCCAGTTGATGCGGCTTGGGGAAATTTTTGCAGGTCATGTATATGTATGTGTTTCTTGTACCCCTTGCTAACTCTTAGCTTGTGTACTTTTACTTACCTGATTGTCCTAACCGTCGACACTGATCCGGGTGAGAAAACTAATTTCTCTAGGCTTTTTTATCTAAATGCTCTATATGTAGCTGCACCTCAGCTATGATATCTGTCTAAAAACCTGAAGCTGCAAGATTACAACCCTTGTGTGCCTTGTTTGTTGGTCTTGTTTTTCCACCATAAGCCTTGTGTACTGGTACTTGAGAGCAGTCCTGAAACTAACTCTTCTATTTCAAACTTTGTGAAAGTCTTCATCGCAGCTCTGACTTGCCAGCTTCTGAGCCACCTCTGGCAGTTCGGTGACATGCTAGGTCAAACCTGGAGAGAATGCATCTCTGCTCTCTTGACAGGATCACAGAGATTTTAGGTATTTGCTTCAAATCTATGTTCTTAAGAGGCATAGACTTAAAAAAAAGAAAAAGCAAGAAGCAATTGGTCTCAACATATTTTTTTTTCCAATACAAAACTTTTTGCTTTTACTATTTAAATTTTTTTTCTTTGCCAGTGGCTCAGTAACTTGAAGTCTTTGAAACACTGAGCTTTCTATAAAATCCAAATAATTCTCTGTAAATCAAAGTACTTGGCATGCTTGCTGCAAAGCCTGAAGCTTTTTTTTTTTAAGGTAATCTCTAGAAAGTAGTTTGTACTCATGTTTTCACAGTGATTAAATATGCAAAGTAATTTTCATGATTATCACCCCGTTCTGAACCAAATCAGATGCAGCTATGCTTCTCTTTGTACAAAGCCAGTTATTGGATCAGATTCCAAAACAAATCCCCTGAATTTGGCGGATCATCATTTTAAAAGGGGGCTTGTTAAGGTAATGATTAAATTAAACCACCCCTTTAAGAATATTTAGATCTGGTCCGCCAAGCGGAACGGTCTAATGGTTTTTAAATTAGAAGCTGCGAATGTTAGTGAATTTCTTTTGTGGGTCAAGTGGGTATTAACAAATGCTAAGACTGTTCTCTCTTTTGTCATCACCTTGAAATCTGCAAAGAAAAATGAGTGGGAAAGACACAAGGAGAGAAGCAGTGTTAGTATTTAACATCAGTGCTTTTTAACCAAGGGCAGCCTCAGATTTACAAGGTTGGATAGGAGAAGGTATGAGATGATGTTGCTAGTAATCTCTTTATACCTCGCTCTTGAGAGAGACACTGAAGCTCAAATCTTCAAGGAAGTGGAGAACCCAAGTGCATTCAATTCTGGCAGTCTTAAGCTATTGCAGAGGTGTAGTAGCCTGCTAACCACAGGAGCGTGGATAACAACCCATACCTGTGGCTTCTAGATTTCTTAACCCTGTCATTTTTAAATGTGCTTTTTAGCCTCAGACACTGCTGGGAGTTTATGGCTGGAAGAGTCGATTGTTTGCTTGCGTGGAGAGGGTGGCTGGGTTCTTTCCAATACAAAAGACTTCAGATCCTCTTTCGGGTACCCTAGGCAAACTCTGTTTGTCACTAGTATTTTTTCATCCCAGCTTATTAGCTGATAGTGGAGTTCTGTAAATATTGGATTTATGGGGCATAACAATCTCCCTGGTGGGAGGAAATCCACATTAAAGTATAAATCTGTCGAGTTAGGTCAAGTCACAGCTAACAAAATACCAATGCTGTTCTGTGCTTGCTTCCTGTTCCTTTTCAGTCATACAAAAGTTTCTGAAAATGGCACCTCTTGGGCAAAATTTTTCATATACTGGGATGATTTAAAAGTATAATGTTGGGAGGGGCCAGAGGTGTAATTTGAACTGCTCTGAGGAACGTGGGGAAAGAAATAGCTTTCTCTTTATTTAAACAAAATCCTTGTGATTACTGTATTTATGAATAGTCCTCTAAGCAAAACATATAGTAGTGGAAAGCTGGCTTAGGCTCCTGAAACAACTATGACTGGCGAGGTGCACTTCTGCAGGTGAAAAAGTTTTCAGTTGACTGAATTATGACCCTTTAGAAATTGCATGCTCTGGACATGTGGTTTGGTACAGCTTGTGTAGGGCCTTTTGTTGAGCTTGTAAAATGTGCACTCAAGGAGAGACACGTTCTCTGCATATGTGTGTATGTGTCAAGGAAGAGAGAGGAGGTAAGCTGACTTTGCTGTGAAATGATTTTCTGACCCAACAAAGTAGTTAGGGAAGGTGGATTACTGCGCTGTCCTTGGTTTGTTTTTGCAAGGCAAGTAAGCAAAGTGATATGTCTAACATACGGGCTTCAGTTTGTTACCTATGTCCATCTTAACAATGCGCAAAAGTTCCAGTGGAATGCTGATAAGAAGTTTTGAACAGTGAAAAAAATTAATTAAGGGAATATTATGATTTAACACCTTTTTATTATTATTACAAAAATAACAATCATAATTCAGACTTGTTAAACAACTTTAACTGTGCCCCTTTTACACACAGATATGGTGATACATTTTCTGATTCACAGTGCTGGATTTAAACATCAGTTTGTGTTCTTGGGAACTGTGGACAGTTCCCTACAACCTCCCATACACTGTGCAGTACTTTGCAATAAAGTATAACTAATGTTTTGATGCATATTGCGCTGAAGCTGATGCTGATGGACTAGGAAGTAATTATGGTATGTTCTACCGGTTAATTCTCCTCATCTGGAAAGCTGTCATTGATCGTGGCCAGGTTTCTCTCACACAAAATTAATAATAAGTTCCAAATAAAAAGCACTGGAAATAATTAATGGTACAACTGAAAAAGACTGTTTAGAAAGGAACAAAGAGAAGATTATCACAGAATCACAAAATCACGTTTATGACAGATATCCAAGAAGTATGGCTACATATGATATGTTAGACTCTCCTCTTTACCATTTTAAGTAATAAAGGAGCAGTAAGGCTGATCAGATTCTATTTTGCATATGAGATTGTATAATATATAATAAAACTTTTGTTCACAATGCCACAGGTAATTATTTTGGTCAAGAAACTATTACAGAGCAAAATATTAAATTGAAATTTAAGTTGTTAATAATATTACATTTCACATATAGCTTTTTTAGAGGCAAAAACATTCCTTCACTCTCACTAAAAAGCTTTTCAGCTATACTTTCAAAATTGGACTTGGGAACAATATTCCTCATAGCAATAGAAAGGCTGCCATGGGTTGGACTGAAGCCATTATCCTGTGAAGTCTAATCTAACAACATAGTGACCAGACTGTAATGAAATTTCTTCACATGGAAACCCAATCATAATTAATGCAAGATAATAGCAATTTTTTTGTTCTTTCCTTGAAAACACAGGGTATTGATGATTTTATGGTCTGTTTGGACTGTTTGTTTATTCTCAACTACATTTTCTCTAAATACATTTTTATCAAAAATACCTCCCAAAGTATTGGGGAAAAAAACCCCCAAAATAGTTCTGCTTTATACCGGATCATCATGGGCTCAGTTAGTTTGAGAGGGCATCTGCAGTGATGTTCATTTCCAGAGAACAGCTTTTCCAAAGTCTATGCCTGCCTTGATGCCCTCTCCTTTTTAGCTTGCAGTTTATTGTAGAGACTATCTGTGAGCAATCACTAATCCTGGATCTTCATTCCTGCCTTTACCAAAGTAAAGGTGAGATTGAGTCCTGGATCTTGGTTGGGGCTGACAGTTTAAAATTAACTCATCAGTAGGTCCCTATTTTTGAAAGACATAGAAGACAGTGTGTTTCTTTACCATGTCTTGCAAGCTCCCTGGGAAAAGGGCTGCATGTTCTGTCAAGTGGAACAATATTTTCAACAGCACAACTTTGGAAGTGCGTGCAGGTATTCTCTTTCTTGCAAAAGAGAATAAGAATGAATAAAGCATGCTAGACTAAAATATCTTCATCTTCTCTCCCATGTTCTGACCTTAAACCTAAGAACTGTCCTTTCTAGAAGTGGACACTGTAAAGTGAAGTTCTGCCTCAAAATGCCTTTCAGAGCCCGTGGCTTTGAATGTGTTGCTGTTATTTCATTGCAGTCATGGGTGAAGCTATCCAAAGGGCAACACTTGTTCCCAAAATTTCAGACGTGAAACCTGTGGCCACAGTTACTTGCAGACTAAAATCACTACCATGAAGATGGAAACTGGGTTAAGAATCTGTTTTAAATTCACCTCCATTATATCTTAAACAGTTTTTCATAATAAAATAAAAATTGCATGACAGCACAAAGAAATAAAATGATATGAAACTCAAGTAAGAATTTCTGATTTATTCTGTGTTTTGAACATTTGTTTGAGGTTTGAATGTGGATATTTTTAGGCCATCAATATCTCACCTGGCATCTAACATTCTTTGCTGAGCTATAAGGTCAAAACTCTGCTTTTGGGTTATCTGCAGAGGGGATCTTGACTGCATATTGTGCCCTTGATCCCTGCATAAACCAGCCATTGACGTCAGCATGAGTTTCATGTTCAGATTAGAGCTATGTAAGCTCTTCACAAAAAAATCTGAAGTTATGCAAAACCTTTAGTAGTTTGGGGTTTGAATGTGGAAATAAACCCAGAAGAGTTTTATGTAGAATTTGTCTAACAAATTCTTCCAAAGAAAAATACAAACTTATTTCTCTAGACAAGCAAGATTCTTTTTTATTTTTATTTTTTTTTGATGCTTGATGTTTTGGGTTTGCCCTCTGGTTTCATTTGGTCCCATGGAAGGCAAGCGGATTAAATAAAGCTCAATCAATCAGAAGCAATGCCTATAGTTTTTGATTTCATTAGTAAATCTTTAGATGTGCAGTAGATAGAGCCTGCATGCTTTGGAACCAAATTTTGAAACCTAAGAAACTGGGGGATTAGAAGAAGAAGGAATGACATGGACCAAATGATTAATATGAGTCATGGATTGAAAGCATCTTCCACCCTCAACATAACTGGCTGGAGTCAGATACTCTTTTGTCTTGGTCGGTCCCTACTAAGAGCAGAAGTTGGGGAATACAAAGCATCCAATTATAAATGGCAAGTTGGTCTAAGAACTGAAACTGGTAGGAGTTGCAGGTCTGAGTCAAAGTCATAAACCTAAAGATACAGATCTGTTGTGACATTTGAGAAAAGGAAATTTTCCCCTAAATCTTTGAAAATGAGGGACTTTCTTTGTGCAACGTTTTTAGTGATTCTCCAGGTGTGTAAATTTTGCTGAAAGTGATGGATTCCTGATGTCTGTAGGTGAATTCTCTGAACTCGGAAGGCAGGACTACATGAAATGGACTCCTACCAGGTGAGCTGTTGTTCCTTATCACTAAAATAATGTGACTTAATTAAAAATTGTAAGGATCTATTTACCTGCTCAGGCAGAAACGGTTTCTTGTAGGGCAATTCTATTCTATTAGTAAATACCGTACATTTAAAAAAGATTTATAAATATGTATTTAACTAAAGCAGTCTTTCTGGTCTCTTAGATAATTAATATGCATTGGAGAACTTTCCATTAAAGAATTCTTCTTCTCTTCTTTTCACTTTAAAAAGCAAAGAACTTAAATTAAAAAACTAATGTTAAAAAAAATAATTCAACCCACTGAATAACGATAAGCTTGGGACATAAACTGTGAAAAACAGGACACAAAAACTTCATTAAAACTTAAGACTGGAGAACTTGTTCTGTGAAGCTGATTTGCTTTCTTCTTCTTCTTCTCCTTGACAGCTAGAATTAAAGGACAAAGTGTCAGCTTAATTTTAAACTTCCTGGCTTTGGTCCATTTGGGTTGCAGCCTTAATCAGGAAGAAATAGTTCTTTTAAGGGTCATATTATTTTTGGCCCATGGGAGGGATGCTCAAGGTGAATAAGAGGGCGCAAAGCTTTAGGCAAGATGTTACCATGAAATGAGCTGGGGACCACATTTGTACCCTTAGAAAAATTATTGGCATTGGAGTGCTGTCATTGCATGAAGCCAGGGCTGTTCTAGGAGATGCCATCAGTAGCACTGGGGCTTGTCTGGGGCAACTTGTCTTTCTGTTTGCCACTAGCCAAGCAGAGGTTTAGAAAATCTGTAGGATTCTTAGATAAAGTGCTTTAGTGTTTGATGACAAACTCCAGCTAACAGTGAATCATTCACTAAAAACTGCAAGGCATAGTTGAAAGCCCTCTGAAATCAATAGACAGAATTCCTCTGATTTCAGCAAATTTTGCACCATGCTTTTTCTAAATCATAGGATTCACTCAGAATTTACTTTGCATGCTGAAAAGTGATGCCTTTTTAATTTCCCTGGGCACAGAACAATAATATGATTTTATTCTGTTATATTTCTGAGAGCGATACACACACCGAGACATGAATTCTGATCTCTTAAAGATCTTAAAGATCATCTTAAAGGATGTCTTTCACATTTTCATACTGATATGTGGGGAAGTACTTTCTGCTTCATATAAAATGTTAGCATGATGGTACTGAAATTTCGACTGAATATAATTCCTGCTAGCCCTTATGAAAACAAGACTGTTTATCTTGTGAGGCTGTCCTGGCAAACTAAGGCTTAAATATGAGAAATAAATGCTCTTCAGTTTTAAAAGAGCATTGTGCCTCTGAGATTTGCCTTTTTTATAAAACCCAGGATAGAGTAAGAATGCTTCCGTAGCATTATATGAGAGAACAAATGCACATAGCTCTTTATTAAAGGGCAAGGACGTTCGTTTGACTTTTTAGTTTGTTTTATTATAGGGATGCCATTCATGCTTCTATAATTAAACTTGTTTCAGCGCCTCCATTATAAACTCTTTTTTTTTTCCTACTGAAGCAAATGCTGGCATCCTCCATCTGTTTCAGTGTCCTGGAGTGCCCTGTTTTTAAGTTTGTTGTTTTGGGGTGGGTTTTTTTGGTTGTTGTTTGCTTTGTGTTTTGTTTTGTTTTGTTTTTTTTAAGAAGGAGTGGTTAGTTGGGTTTTTCTCTTGATTTTCGGAAGGTTTAGGTTTAAGTCTATGAATGAAAACTATGTAAACTGCTTGCTACCTCTGGAACTCTGCCTGGTCCTGAGGAATTTTAGCTTAATCTCCAGAGGTGTCACCATACATCATTCTCATTCTTGTAATGGAAAATGTGGATTTTTAGTAGGATCCTGGACTTGGAATTAGAAAACCCAGTATCTATTTTTATTTCTGCTAGAGATTATCTTGCTGCTTTTCAGCACTGTTGAGCTCAGTGGGTGCTTCTTCAGCAACTTCCTCTGTGTCTTGATGCTGTGACTCATGAGTTCTGGTGGTACTTGCTGAGAGGAATCGAAGAAAAGCTGAACAAAGCAAGCTGAACAGGCACTATGCCTACTCCACAAACACCAGAGTTCCCAGTCTGCCTGAGTTTCTGTAAAACAGAGGCAATAGCTTGAAGAACAGACTCTTCACCTGGTAGGGCCAGTAGACAGGTGGGAACCATAACCTCTTTAGCACTTGCCATAAATCACCAGAGCTTGTCAGGCAGTGTTCTGAGTATCCCAGCCTGTGAAATACTGTTTTGCACATTTTTTTTGGTATGTTTTCCTCCCTATATGTCGTTTCAGTTTAAGGCAGGAATTGGAAGCATGTGCACACCTATGTGGATGAGAGGAGAGGGGTTAACTTTGGCTTCCTTGTACTTCTTACTGAGGTAAAAGATGACTGACAAGCTTGGAGACACTACATATATTCTATGAGCAGTTTACCTGATCTGCAAGTGTTCAGCATGGAAGTCAGGCCCTGAAGCTTTTCAGGTATATAAATCCCATTCCTAACTACGTAAATACTTTTGAGCTCCTCACATCAAGCATGAAAATTAGTTCTTGGGCCATACCAATATATTTTATATATTATTTTATATATATTTTATATTGGATGCTGGTGTACAGATGCAGGCAGGAATTCTGTGTGTGTTGGGAAGGATCGACACACAGGCAGTGCCTATTCAGACATGTAAACCCAGCTGAGGTCCATGTCCAGGAGTCAGTTTTATTGTAAGGTTGGTGTGTTCAGTGGTTTGTGTTTAACATTTTTAAAGTGATAGTAGACCAAGGAATAAGAGATGCAGAGACTAATGTTTCATTTGTCTGGTGCCCAGACCTTTTATCTCTTCAAACAGGTTTAAAAAAACCAGAAGTATCTCTACTTTAGAGTCTTCCTAATATGCCATTTTATCATAAAACTAGAATGTTTTTGAGAAATTTTTCTTGCATTCAATGGTTTGGAGCAATAGCAGTATACAGTATTCCTGTGAAGATAATACTTAGTGGCAAACTAAAATAGATATTTTAACCAGAAAACTGATTGGAACTACTTCTGTAGATAAAAAACCCCACAGAAAGAACTCTCATAGACTAGTTATCATGTTTTAGATAGGATTTGTATTATCATGTTTTAGATAAGATTAAGATTTCAGATTAGCTTACTTGTATTGAGTAAGCACACTGTTCCACTGCCAGTCTAGGCTAGTTTTCTCTCTAGCTTATTTTTCACCATTTCATTGGATGCTGTTTTTATAGATTTCCCCCTTCAGTAAAAGTCCTTGCTTTCACTAATATAACATTAATTTGTGATTGATCTTTTCTGAGGTGGAGAAATAAAGTCGAAACATATATTGGCATCCTGATGGCTTGAGCTGGTCACTGCCAACTCTTGATCCACAGCCAACTTTTCAATTAGGAGGTGAGAGTGAGCTGTGCTGGTTTTGCCGTTTATCTCATCTCTAAGGAGCAACACGTTTTGCCTTTCTGAAAACAGCTCTGAAGACTCTGCAGTTCAAGTGCGTTTTGATCAGTGGCTGATCGCCGCCTCACATCTGAAAAGTTCACTGGGGTTCTCAGCACCATTCAACATGTTTGGAGGTGAACGTCTGAAACACAGAAAATGATCAGAGTAGTAATGATGACAGTACCAGAAAAACAGACTGGTGAAGTGGTTAAGATATTGTAATCAAAAAAATTGTTACAGGTAATTTTCTTCTCATAACCTCAGGACAAAAACTTTATTACTCTTTAAACTCCAATATTGCATCAATTAAATTCCAGCTTAAGAACTAAGGTTTCCAGTCCACTTTTCATTTGAAAATGTATCTCCTCTTCTTGTTCCCAGACATCCCGTAAGAACAACTTTTTATTCTTCCTTTTTTTCATCTTCGTATTTCCTATAATTAAAAAGCATGAAGGAATATTAAGTTACAGAAACTTTGCCAATGTGCTTTCAGTTTTGCAAAAGCAAGTACTTAAAATAATACTGTTTTCTCGTACAAGAAATAACATATATTGAAAAAGAAAGGAAAGAAACTTCAAGTTCTTTACTTTTTTTTCCTGCTGCATTTAACTTTTCTACCTCAGAGCTCAGATTGCTTTTTTTAATCAAAGCAGTAATGGAAGAACAGTCCTTACACTCAAATGCAATCACATTTAATCATATTTAATATCCTTATTTCTCAGCTGATCAGGCTTTAAAATTTTGATTGCTTTAGTTTGATTTAAAACTTAAGGTAAGTCAAACCCAATAAAAAAGTATATTTTTGTTGTTAGTGGGTTACAATTTTGTCGTTTTGTAAGATGCTCGAGCTTTTGGTTATAGTATTGTGAAACAGGGATTTCTGGGCAGAGATTAAAATGATATGGTTTTAGACATACATTCTACATTTTTTAATGAGAAAAAATTAATTGATTTGATATTACATTAATCTTTGTCTTAAAGAAGGCAGCCTCTGATTCAGCGTGAATAAGGTGTATTATCGCATTGTCCTCTTCTGTTGTTTTCCCTGAACTTGTGTCATAACAGCGGTCGGTGGGATGAGATTCCGAGTTATTTTACTCTGTGATAAACTCAAAATAATTCCAGTTGACATCGAAGTCTCCTATCTCTGTCTGCAGTCTTTATTTTCAGGACTGCAGATGAAGTGATGTCTGTCATTGACTCATTTGACTACATCAAAGTCCATTATATTTGCTGCAATTACCCTCTAAATTTCAGAACGTAATCTAACACGTGAAATTCTTGCTTTCTACTTGTATGAATTTACAGGTAAACTGTGTACTCAACATGTCACACTTTCTTTTGATGAACAGTACTTGATTTCCATTATTCTCAAGTATGTGCATCATATGGGAGCACACTAGTGGAAGGTCCCCACCATGACAACCAGTTATGATGGTGAAATTGCCCCAAATTTGCATGTTTTAAGAGCAAAACTTTAGAGACCTCTTCCCCCCTGCAGTGAGGTAAGTGCAAATAAACACTCTCTTGATAGCTCCCAAGTGCTTATACCACTTGCAGTCTTACTTCCATGAGAATGAACAGAACAATTATGCTTTCATATAGGTCAAGACTGCAGAATATGTTAAAACTTGATCCTCCCAGTCCAGCAACATACATAAAATTTGCTAAGCCACCAAAAAAAACTAATGAAATGTTCTGTCCCATGCTAATTTGATGCATGTGTTCTGGATGGGTGAGAAGGAACAAAGCAGGAAAGGGCACGCTTGTGCCAAAGTTCAGGGTCAAGTCACTGTGGAGTTTTAGCACAATCTCAGAGATTGATCTTTGGATTTCTGGACCTGTTAGACCATGACGGTTTGACAGGCATATGTAAACGGTAGGATACAGCTTACAGCAATGAGAGGTAATCAAAAAGGCCTGCATGTTGTCTGTGTTGGCATCGTGGATCAGACTCTTATATGGAAAGTCTGTAATTTCATTAACTTAGCATGAAGGTGAATTTATAAAATGATGGACACTGCTTGGAAATCTGGTACACCTGAGACTTAAGCTTTGTAACCTCAAGGTCACATAAACGTAGTTCAGTGCAGTCCTGCTAACTGGTGAGCAGATATTACCTTCTGTGAAATTCATTATACATGAAAAATCAAAAACAAACAAAAAAGAGAAAGTGTAGCTCTGCTTGGCAGGGAATACCGGCCTTATAATGTCTTCCTGGTTGCTGCTGGTGTATGTCTACCCAGCCATGCCACAGCACCCATTAGACAAGGTGGAAAGTGTAAGATGCAAGACAGAGGAAGTGCATTGTGAGCCTACATTGTGGCTAGCCCCTGTGTTTATAGCCCGACTTTTCATGGGGCATTACAGTGTACTTTTTCCAAAATAAGTACTGTTATATAACCTTATGTCTTGATTATATTCCAGTTGGCTAGCAGTACTCTGCCTTACATTGTTCAGACTGTTGTTTCACTCTTTGTTGGAGTTCATTTTAGTAGCCAAATTTATTGTGCAAGTCTGCTGCATTGTTAATATATGCCATTCAAGAAGTGGATGAGTTTTGAAGGTAATGTGAAATGATTTGCTCATAGCTTGCAATGTAGTTTGGGACAGAAGGCACTGCATTGATATAAGATGATGATTTAAGGTTTGGCAGACATTGAGTAACAGTTACCATGCATTTTTCTTCCAAATTCTCCTAATTCAACTTAATAGGCAAATCATGTTTTCTCTCTGCTTTCCTGATCATCCTCCATTAAACTGCAGCCTTCGATAAATATGCATTGCCTCATAATGTTGCATAAACATTTTTTAGATGGCAAACAGAGAGTAAACAAAACCCAAGTTAAAATGATATTAAAGACTTTGATGGCTTATTAATCATTTATACAAAGCTTATTAATCAAATGGATATTTTAAAACAAAATGCTTTCTTCCAAAATCAGAGAGCAGAGGCGATGCTGGCCTTATCTCTCTTAGGAGGTGAAGGCTGGCAGGAGCCCATTCTCCATTATCCCTAATTCACTTTTAAAAGTTCACACTCCAGGAACAGGAGTATATCCTTCTACTAACTCACTGTCTCTGTCTATGAGACTTTTGGGCTTTGCATGCTCCTGGTGAAAAGGTCTGTCTACTCCATCCCAGTTTTCTTCTCCTTTCCTTGCTCATTCATTTACTCCTAAGTTTGTCTGTCTCTTTGTTATATCTCTTCAGAGCCTTGTGGATAAATGAGTAGGGTTAACTTTGCTTTGTATGCTCAAGAACCAATTGATGTGAAAAATGCAAAGAATGTCCCCCCGAAAGTTGCTAGAGGTTTCAGCACCCGAAGTGAGAGCAGAGCAATCCAAATGGCTGGCTCAGCATTCATGACACTTGAGTGAGTGCCAGGTTGGGACATGAAAATGAGCACTGGAGGCTGGGGAGAAACTGCTGATGGCAGGGCAACTCATGATGGAGAAGAGGACTTCTGTCCCAGATGAATGGAAATCTTTGGCGAAAGGTGGAAATAACCAGTTAGGAGTGTAAAAAGAGTCAAACTGATAGACCTTCTGCAATTAACCTTAAAAGGTAAACGGACTACTATTTGTGAAATGATACTTGACAGGCTGTTTATTGTTTTACTTCTGAGCTTCCGCAGCTAGAAGTTCTGGTTCCATACTGCTGAGCCATTGGGCCACAGTGGTAAAGGAGTCAGGTCCCTAAAGGTGTGGAATCAAACTGTAATAATTCTTCTGATTTCCTAAATCAGAGCTGTAGTTAGAAGCAGGTGCTCTTACTCAAGTTGTTCTGATGAATGTATTCTTAAAATAAGGAGAGAAATTTTGGGTCATCTGAAGTCATAGCAAATTTATGTTGACTTTGCAAGGGCCAAGTTTTTACCTGTAATTTAAACAATACAAAGCATCTTTTGTCATGTGTTAAACTTGTCATGTTGAAGCATAATTTATTCCTAAGTGTTTAGCTTGCCTAGCAGAACAGGAGTTAAAAGATACAAAGCCTGGTCCAAGTTTAAACATGTTAGCTGGACCATGTTAAAATTCACCCTTTAATTCCTAGTCTAGACAAAGTCACACTCTGTAAGAGAGGGAAGAAGCTGTCTACAATCCAGGTGATTAATGGGCTGAAAGCAGATGTGAGATATAAAAGAGTTTGTAAGCCTCCTCTACTACCTGGAGGTAAAGTTTGGCTGTCACAGGCAAGAGAAAAGGGATAAATTTCAAAGGAGGCTGAAACTGCAGCCAAAATGCATTAAATGATTACACGGCCAGGACTTACTTTGATCACACCTCAAAAGTAAAACAAACACAAGCATGAAGAAGAAATGGTTTTTTTACCCCCAAAATAGCTCAAGGATGAATTCATTAAACGAAAGCAAACACTCTAGGGCAATGGTACCAAACATGACTTGGTGTTTTAAATCCCTCACTCCCACTATAAAGGTGAATGTAACTCCACTTAGGGCACTGGTATAACCCTGTAGTTTCACTTGGATCCCAGGGAGAGAAGGGGGTTGCTATGAACCTCTGCATACATGTAATCTGTCTGAAAGCTAGCATGGCCTAGCTAGTGGACTTTGGGCAGTTGCTATGCGTGTAACCTAACACAAAACTCATCAGATAGCTAGAGATTAGTGCCAATGGAAAAAAGAACCAATGTACCTAGATGAAAAAATCAAATAATACCAACTTACACGGAGAAACATCTGTGTATCACAGAGCTCTGGAACCTGATGTAACCATCTCCATTTTAAAAACAGAATACTAAAGAAGGGAGACATGAAATGGTTTATTCCAGTCATCCAGGCTCTGAAAGGTAAAAATCCTACATCTCTGTGTCAATCTACTGCTGTCTCATAAACAGCTACTAGCAAAGAATGAGAGAAAGTATATTCACATATATTCTGGTTTGGACTCAAAGGAGCAGGCAGTATGATGAAAAAAGTATATTCTCTCTTTGTGGTTGGAGTTTAGCCAAGATAATTTTGTGATTTAGGAAGGCAAAATAGCTTGTCTGCTTGTTTAGGTAGTTAATTCCTAAGACTGGAGAATGGCCCATCCAGAAACCAAGTAAGGTTTTAACATGACTTCAGTCTTAAAATCTTGCTCTGTAGACTTTGTTATGGGAAACAGTGAAGCTCCCTGAGTCTGTATAGTTTTGAACAGATGTTTCTATTCAAGCCCGCATCTGATAATATTTAGTGCTTTACCCTTCCAAACCTTTGCAGGTATTAAGTAATTTTATAATTGTGAGACATGCAAAAGACTACAGTCCCATTTCTCTTCCCCACTTTTCCTAAGCACATATAAAAAATCTCTGTAATGCTTAAAGAAAGGCAACATCACTGTTTGTCTGATACCCTGCGCACAAGAGTCTGAAGACTTGAACTTGCAATGTGTCCTCTATCTTGTGTAGTTTTACTCATCTGTAGATTGAACAAAATTCTACAAAGACAGAATCTTCAGGCTGCTCTGTAATCTCTACATTATTTGATACATTATGCACAGTCTCAGAGCCTCAATTTACTGATGTTCATAAAGGTGGGGTAACATATTTGTTCTTTCTAAAAATTTTTGAGAGCTAAGGCTGCAAAGCTTGTTTTAAAACGCTCAGTATTACTTACAGCTTATTGTAATTGTGTGGGGACAGAGGTCCTCTAAAATCTAAGGGAAAAAGAGTATAAAGATCGGTTTATGCCAGTGATTTCCTGGAAAGCTACATTGATTAAGATTGTTATTTATTTATTTCTAATTCTGCTAGCAAAATCTCTCGCAAAATAAAAATATACTGGCAAAACCCCTTCTATTTGGATATTTAATTTACCACACATTCAGACGTTTTTTATGGTGTGCTAGAACCAGGAAAATTTTTCTGGTGCAGTCTAGATCTAGAAACACATTTTAAGTAATTCCAACAGCTATAAGTGTATCTAATTTGAAAAAGATTACTCTGAGAATATGTTAACAAATAAACATAAATCAAAATGAACTTGGAAAAAGTCCAAACTTTTTTTTTACTTGAAAGAAAAATTCTGATATACAAAGTAACATTAGAGAATGGTTTAATAAGCAATACAAGCATTACTGGCTTTTTCTTCATTTTTATGTTTTAAGTCTTATTTTACACTTTTTTTAAAAGGAAAAATACAATATAATTACTGTCATACATTTAGCAGTATATTCTTCAACTTTGATGGTAGTAAGTAATATGACAGCCTCAGTTGCTCTGTCAAGGGGAAGGGTGAAGTCTTCATTTACTTCTAGTGTAATAGATTAAACTGGAGAATTCATTTTAGTCAGGGAAGAGTTGATGTTGGTGAAGTTATGAGCTTACTGCACCTTTTAAAATGAAATATTTAAACAAGTGGAACCTTGCGTAGTTGATGCATTAAGCTGACATGGGATGTAAATCAAACAACACCTAAATGTCCTTTAACAATGTCAATTATATAATATAAGCATAACAGAGATGGAACTCCTTTATCCTGTGCATCTGCCAGTTTTATCTATTGAGAAAAAACATTTCCACAGATGCAGAATGTCATTTATAACCACTTGGTATTGTGCTGTAAAGTTAAAAGAAATTAAACAAAAATATATTCTTTATTAATGTTGTTGAAAAATGGTGTTCCATAATCTAAACATCTACTGGAGACATCTACTCAGTTCCTGAAATCATCTCTATTAGATTATGTAGATACCATCTATGGAAATACTTCTAAACTTAATCTGTCAAGACTTCAAAGAGTATATAAGCAAATACTTAGATTTGCATTAGATTTTTGACTTTGAAATCCATTATTGTAAGTTCCTTGCTGACTTTGATGTGCTGCCTTTACACCTCCTCTCTGAGAAAGGAGGTGTAAAGGCAGCACATTAGTTTATAGATGTTCACAGACTGTTTTTCGGATAAGGCCATTTAAATCTCTTTTGAAGGTCAATCCCAGCTCTTATCATTCAAGAAGTAATAATAACAGAGAGAGACTGCCTAGAGTAAGGACTGCTTTAAAACACAAAATAGCAGGAGTGGAATGAACTTGCTTAACTCTTGACCTAGCACAATATCAGCATTCTAGTGTTCTGCTGTGACAATGCCCTGCTAAGGCATAGTGTGAAATTTCAATATAGGTGTATGGAATTAAATGATTAAGGAGAACAAGAGGTTGCAGCTGTTTACAGTTGGCTTCTTTTTTTCTTTTCTTTCTTTCTTTTAGTTTGTTGAAATTAATAACATATTGATGAACCATTAAAATACTCCTTGAAACACACAGTAAGATACTCCATGTTCAAACCTAGGACTAGAATTTCCTCTATGCATATGCCAACATTTTCAAACCTGGCTGGCTGAAGTTAGACTCAATATAATCTGAAAGTACCTTCCTTGCTTTTCCTGGGCCTGTTTTTTCTCTTCACCAGTCCCCCTCTATTTACTAAGGAAGTAGGCCTGTTTTGGATGTATTCTGCCCTTCGGTGTCATGTCACTATGAGTCCTAAGATGAACTTTAAAAGCTTTTGGAATATTACTCTTTTGCTTCTTATCATTGTTTACCCTTGATCAAGAGAAATGAGAAAGATCTCTTTTTTTTTCTTTAAAGAAATAGTCTGTATTCAAAATCTGTTTCTAGTCATTTAGTCTGGGTTTATTTTGATATCAGTGATTATTTTTATAAGTGGTCTTTTATATATATATATATTT